>NC_060126.1:110352912-110652912 GCF_021461395.2 Schistocerca americana
CTCACTGTAAATTGCAATTTGAGATCTTAGATTTTTTGACTGTTATCCATACCATTACTATCGTCTTGTCTGTAGAGATCTTCATATTACATTCTTGACACAACAAGCATCGGGGCTGGTAGCACCTTGGTAGCGGTCTCTTGCCAGCTATACGCCGAAGACCACAACGACAGCGTTGTGGAGAGGAAACTTTCTGTAAAGAGCAGCTAGTGGAAGAGGTAACCATACCTTTCTTGGGTGCAGTAAGGGCGAACCACTGTCTACTTACTCGTGGTGAGTGTGACATCTTGAAAGGCTAGTGGTTTAAACTACTGAAAGAAATACAGCTTGCTATTAAGCTATAAGCTGGTACACCGTGGTTCAAATGGCTCTGAGCACTGTAGGACTTAACATCTGAGGCCATCAGTCCCCTAGAACGCAGAACTACGTAAACCTAACTAACCTAAGGACATCACACACATCCATGGCCGAGGCAGGATTCGAACCTGAGAGCGTAGCAGCAGCGCGGTTCCGGACTGAAGCGCCTAGAACCGCTCGGCCATGGCAAGCAACATCCTCACATCTGTGCCATATAGAACATGTGGTCCTGAACCCCGTCTCGGAATATCAAGGACGAGTTACAACATACCTGTCATTTAAAGAAATCGTTTCTTTATTTTAATCTGCGGGCAACTATCAAAGCAATGAAAACTCTGTTACAGAATGAAAGATTCTCTCTGGAAAGAAGGTAAAGGCCATGGCTAAGCCACTCGTACGCGGTAATCGTTCTTCCAGGAATGCTAATCCAGCGAGATATGCCAGTAAGCTTCTGCGAAATAGGGGAAGTGGGAGAGAGGTACATGGCAGACGTGATACAGTGAAGGCGACGTTGGGAAGAGTACCTGGATAATTGAATTCATTAAATCGTTGCCCGCAAAAAACAAGGGTCAAGGCCGGTTTTCCACACAGTTATCATCTGCCAGGAAGTTTATAAATAACACTGTTCTTTAATAACTCGATTTCAGACGTTTGTGGAAATGTCAAGAGTTACAGAATTGGTGGTGGTGTTACTGGTGCTGCTGTGATTATTATGACGATGAAGAAAATCACTCTGGCAGTTACCTTATCATAAGCCATTCTGATGTGAAATACTGTAATTATTTCCGTAAACCACCGGAAACCATAAATGTCGAAAGAATTAACCAAATGGTACAAATGGTTCAAATGGCTCTAGGCATTATGGGACTTAACATCTGAGGTCATCAGTCCCCAAGACTTCTACTTAAACCTAACTAACCTAAGGACATCACACACGTCCATGCCCGAGGCAGGATTCGAACCTGCGACTATAGCAGCAGCGTGATTCCTTACTGAAGCGCCTAGAACCGCTCGGTAACCGCAGCCGGGTGGTACACCATGAAATTAAATCGTTGACAGTTACAATGGCTTCAGAGAAAACAAAATAAGCATGTTAAGGACGTTGCATTTAGTATAAAAGAAGGAATTTTTGTTCGACAAAATAGATAACAGTATGCTGGGTGAGAAAAATAAAGCTAATGAGGAAAAATACACTGGCGTGAAAGACGTAAGAACGAAAGTAGCTTTTGTATGATCTACATCTACATGGTTACTCTGAAATTCACACTTAGGCCTGGCAGATGGTTCATCGAACTATTTTCATACTTCTTCTCTACCATTCCACTCTCGAATGGCGCGTGGGAAAAAGAAACACCTAAACCTTTCCGTTCGAGCTCTGATTTCTCTTATTTTATTATGATGATCATTACTCCCTAAGTAGGTGGGTGTCAACAAAATGTTTATGCATTCGGAAGAGAAAGTTGGTGATCGAAATTTCATAAATAGACCTCGCCGCAAAGAAGATAGCATTTGTTTCAGTGACTGCCACCCCAACTCGCGTATAATCAGTGACATTCTCACCCCTATTGTGCGATAACACGAAAACGAGCTGCCCTTCTTTGCACTTTTTCGATTTCCTACGTCAATCCTACCTGATAAGGATCCCATACCGCGCAGCAGTATTCCAGCAGAGGACGGATAAGCGTAATGTAGGCTATCTCTTTAGTGGGTTTGTCGCATCTTCTAAGTGTTCTGCCAACAAAGCGCAGCCTTCCCCACAATATTATCTATGTGGTCTTTCAATTTAAGTTTCTCGTTATTGTAATTCCTAGGTATTTAGTCGAATTGACAATCCTTAGACTTGTGCGATTTATCGTATACTGTATGATTTGTTACTGTCAAGTAACAAAGCCTGATGAAACTTGCGCCATACATAGGAGGAACTGTGAGAATGCAGTAGAGAAGGTAAATGAAAGAAACAAGCAATGAGAGGAACAGAAGTGACCCTATTTTCACAGACTGTAACTAAACCGAAGTCGCCGCAATTTATGATCATCCTCTAGGCGTTACAAACGGCGGGACACTGTTCTTTAGAGGGTGTGTGCTCACCACGAAGAGCAGTGCACGTTTTGCACTGAGCTCCCATGCCGGATTGATAACTGCTGGATGATCTTTGTTGCATGTGAGAGCGCTGTACTACTTCCCCTCATCTTAGCACACATATGCCCGATGAAATTTAAGTCGGGGGGAACTGGAATACAAAGCCATTCGCTGAATATCCTCTCGTTCGAAGAATTCCTCCACCTGCACCATTCGATCTGGTAACTCATCCATAAAAACGAGGTCAGGGCTGAACGTAGCCCTTAAAAGGCGCACTTTGGGAAGGAGTGGTGTGTCACAATAACGTTGGCAGGTGAGTTATCGCGTTCAAAGGTTTGGAAGTCAGTAAGTCCTTGTCATATTAGACAATGTTCCTGGATGCATTATCTGATCCCATATCTCGCCATATGAAGGTACTTTCAGAATTACCATTCAGATGGAGTACGCTCTCACCCGCGGAGAGCACCCCACCGCACTCCTCGTCGGTGCAGCGCCTATGTTCTTGGTACTATAGCAGACGGCGCCTCCGATGTGCGAGCCTCAACGGTACACAGCGTACTGGTAATTGAGCAAAGTGACCACCCCCACGCAGCCGCCGTCCTCCTGTGGAGCCTGAGATTGTGTGCCTTGCAGTTCTGATAAAGTGGTTCCAATTGCTCCCACTGTTGGATGCCGGTGCTTTCTTGCCTGTTGCAAGATGCAGCAGTCATATGCTGGTGTAGATGACTGTGGTCGACCACTTCCTGTCCTTCCGGCAGCAGTGTCTATGGTTCGGAAGTCATCCCACCTCCCCCTTCCCCCATGCACGTGAAACAATGCGGTGAACAACAACAAACACCTGACTTGCAACCGTCCGAATCCGTTCTTATTCCCTGAAACAAATCATACAAAAGTTTCTAGAATGAAATTTTTACTCTACAGCGGAGTGTGAGCTGATATGCAATTTCCTGGCATATTAAAACTGTGTGCCGGACCGAGACTCGAACTCAGGACCTTTGCCTTTCGCGGGCAAGTGCTCTACCAACTGAGCTACCCAAGCACGACTCACGCCCCACGTCCCGAGTTCGAGTCTCGGTTCGGCACACAGTTTTAATCTGCCAGGAAGTTTCATATCAGCGCACACTCCGCTGTAGAGTCAAAATTTCACTCTAGAAACTTCCCCAGGCTATGGGTAAGCCATCTCCGCAATATCCTTTCTTCCAGAAGTGCTAGTTCTGCTAGGTTCGCAGGAGAGCTTCTGTGAAGTTTGAAAGGTAGGAGACGAGGTACTGGCGGAATTAAAGCTGTGAGGACGGGGCGTGCGTCGTGCTTGGGTAGCTCAGATAGTAGAGCGCTTGCCCGCGCAAGGCAAAGGTCGCGAGTTCGAGTCACAGAGTATCTTTTCCGTTCATGCAGCCGCCTCGTATTGTGGGACCTGGTTCATATGGCGCTATACTCACGCTAATCACACGTCATGTGACGTCCAACTGTTTGTGTACGATTGGGAGATTTCTGGCTATATACTCCCGCACTTTCGATCATTTTCGCCGAGTAATTAATATTTTACGTTACTTTATCTATCTGGCTCTCAACTTTTTAGAGCAGAGTATTTCACGCATCTTAAGGCAGGCAACTCGCCCGTGACGCTGATGATGTAAGACGGGTTCCCAGGATGGGGCGCATGAAACACTTTCCAAGTCATTTTACTTGTTCCGCCTACCTAGTACCTGCGCTACGGCCTGTAATCCGATCGTCTGCTGTGACTGTGGGCGTGAGTGTGAGTCATCCGGCTGTTGCAGGCATCCACGACCTGGAGGTGATCCGGAACGCGGTGACGCTGGACTCGACGTTCATGCTGACGGTGGAGGGCGACCGCTTCACGCAGACCTCGCAGACGGGCGACTGGAAGGAGTCCTTCTCGTACCGGCTGGGCGAGCCCTTCGACCAGGTGGCGTACAACGGTGTCAAGATCCGCAGCGTCATCACGGCAGTGGGCCCTACGACACACTGCCACGTCCAGGACTACGAGGACGGCTTGCAGATGAAAATAGAGAAGTGCTTCAGCCCCGAGAAGCTCGTCCTGGTGCGTAAGCTTCCTCGAGCATCCAGCAAAACACCGTTGTCCTTCTCGTGGTCTCCCGCCCGGAGAGTGATGCATCTCACCACACTCGTCTTTCCCATACTGGTCTCATCTTCCCTACATTACTGCTGCAGCTTACATCCGCTTGAACTGACTGTACACGACTCTTGATTTCCCTCTACACACTCCTACACTCCACACTTTACTCAATTACTGAAATGAGCTTCCCATGAAGTCTCAGGATGTGTCCTCTCAACAGAACTATCCTTTTCGTCAAGTTGCACCAAAAAAATTCTTTTTCCCCTAAATCGGTTCAGTATCTCTTCATTATTTGCTTGATCTACCCACCTAATTTCATTTTCATCTGTGGCACAACATTTCAAGAGACCTATTCTCTTCAGATCTATACTGTTTCTCATCAAAAAAAAAAAAAAAATGGTTCAAATGGCTCTGAGCACTATGGGACTTAACTTCTGAGGCCATCAGTCCCCTAGAACTTAGAACTATTTAAACTTTACCAACCTAAGGACATCACACACATCCATGCCCGAGGCAGGATTCGAACCTGCGACCGTAGCGTTCACGCGGCTCCAGACTGTAGGGCCTAGAACCGCTTGGCCACTCCAGCCGGCTGTTTCTCATTCATGGTTTATGAAAATACACTCTAAGTCTCAAATATGTGTTATCTCTCTTATATTTCTCTTTCCAAGAAACGCTGTTTCTTTGATACTTTCAGTGTGCATTTTATATCCTCTCTATATCACCTGTTTACATTTATTTTATCTGCACAAATACATGTGTACTTTCCTAATCTAGTTCCTTCAACATCGTCTGATTTAATTCTATATTATATCAACTTGTTTTCACTTTTTAAGTATTCATACTATAATATAAACAGTTCAGACAAAAAAAGAATAGTAGCTTCTAAGATGTGGTGCTATAAGTGGGTGTTGAAGATTAGACATGTGGATCGGACAACTAATGAGCGGGTAGAACTAATTTTTGACAAAAGTTGAGTAAATGAAAGGATAGGTTAATAAAACAGTTCTTGAAACATGAAGGAATCGTCAATTTAATAACGGAATAAATTGCAACGGCTGAAGATTGTACAGGGAAATCAAGACATTACAAAAGTAAGAAGGTTCAAATTGATAAAGACTACAGTTCTGAGCAGCCGCATCTTCTAACTGAAGACTACAGCAGCAATAACAACATATTTTCAAGACGTAATCAGTTCCATTCAAATGATCTCCCACGTCCTGTCCCGTCTATGTCACGAGCACAATGCCATCAACAAACCTTAAAGTTTCGTTACTTCTCCCTGAACTTTAATCTGTTTTTGCCAAATTTCTCCTCGCTTTACTTTACTGTTTGATCAATATTTACGCCATTGAATAACACAGGAGACACGCTACAACTCTGGCACTAATAGTATTGAATAGATGTTTCGTAAGACAGCACAGTGTGTATCATGTACTTCTCCAAGTATTGAAAATCTGCCTGTCGTATTGAAATTTAATTAATAGTCGTATGGAGTACAGATTTGGACGACTGGTAGAATCCGACCCCGGGGAGATCAGTTGAAATGTAGGTGCATCAGAAGAAACGTAGGTGCAGTAGAGGCAATACTGACCCTATGATGTATCTGGAAAGATGGAATGAACAAGATTAACCATTTGTAGCATTTGTAGATTTATAACAGCTCTTTACAATGGTAAAGGGGCTGTACTCATTGAAATACTGAAGTTATCACTAATAAAATACAATCAAACAAAAGCTATTTACAACTTGTACAGAAACCAGATTGTAGGCATAAGAGATGAAATGGGATAGGGCTTAGCCTGTCTCCCATTTGTTCGACCTGTATATTCAACAAAGAGTGGAGAAAATCAAGAAGAAATTTAGAAAAGCAACCCATTTGTAGGGAAAGGAATTAAAAACTAAGATGCTGTATTTTCTATTTTATTTTTCGAAACTGGTTTCAGTCATATGATCATCTTCAGCGAATATTACATGGTGAGGTCTTTAGAGTCAAAAATATATAGCTCTATAAAACCGTGGCATGTTACTTATCCGAGTAGAGACTGTCTTATCATCACTGCTCACATTCGACAGGGCTGCTATTTAGGTTTGCTGATGATATTGTGATTGTCAGAGACTGCATTGGACCTGGTACATCAACCGAAAGAAAAGATAATTTCTTGAAAATTGTTTCTAAAGTGAACATCAATAAGTCAAAAGAGGGAATGAGGAAATGAGATGTAGTTCACCGGTTCTACCAACTGGACAACAAAATACCAGACGACGGCAACAATAAACAAATTATAGAAAGCATCTTATGAAAAACAATAAAATCGTTTCAGAAAAAGGGGGCATTGTCACTAAGAATACAAATTTATGTGTTACAATGTTTATTACTGAGTATTTGTCCGCAGTGTAGCCATACATGCAGGTGAAAGATGGAAACTCTACATTCCAGAAGAGAACTGCAGCTTTTGAACCCTGCTGTTGCTGAAAAATACTGAAAGTTAGATGTGTAGATTCGATAACCGATGAAGAAGTGCTCAAATGAATCATGGAGGAAATAAAGTTAAGGCAGACTTGTTCAGAATAAGGGATAGCTTAACACAACATATCTTGAGGCGTCAAGCATTAGTTACTTTGATAATGAAGGGATATATAGACGATCGAAATTGTAAAGGGGGTCCAAAGTTTGACGAGAATGAGCACATTCAAGTGGCTTTATGTTGCAGTAGCTACGGGACTTGCGCAGGACAGTCTAGCTGGGAAAGTGAAGACCACAACAAGGGATACAGGCGTGAAATCGTAAGACTCATGTTGATTTTGCACACCTACTTGTCTCTTACACAGTGACTGACTGATCTTTTGTGTTTCCTCGGTAAATTTCAGAAAGGTGATTTTTCCTGGTTTTGAGTTTTCATCAATTCTTAAAAAGGTTATCTTGATTACTATTTAATTTCTCCATCGTAACATTGACTCTTATTTTCCGAGATTGATTATTTGTTAATCCTACCCTCCTGTTCGGTTTCGTTGCACAGAAAAGAACTGTGTGCAATTTCGTCCCCGGGAAGGTGTGCCTTGGGTCCTTATACTTGGAGAAAAACGAAAAAATCCATAAAATTCTTATTCACTTTTTAACACTGAAAATGTTGTACAGATTTAGTTGGTTGACCAATACGACGGGAACATAATATATGAAACTAATGAAACCTAATGAGTACAGCGTCTGTGAGGCAAATACGGTGGGAAATGAGATTTCATTTTAAAAATTATTTTTCTGTGATGAAATCATTTTTTATTCTCAAGGAAACTATGTATTTGGATACTAACAGAATAAGATATTCCTTCTGCTTCTCTCTGTCTGTCTCTTCTTTTATATTTATTTATTTATTTGCAAATAATTCATCACAGTTTACTACTTTCAGTTTGACAGCTAAATGTCTTAATTTATACGCTAATTCGAAGTGTGTGTCTTAAAGAACTGAGTACTCAACTGTCCTATTTCCTTAGAAACAAATTGTTCATTATATAAGAATATACAGCCTACAGTTGCAGGTTAACTTTATCGTTTCCCTAGGTTTCAACGTTAGTAATAACGTCTTCTTCAGAACATAAAATATTATTAAACGTTTGCCTAAAACAGGCCATGTCCTAAGTCAACCATAAGGTTTTGTCACTTATATAAAAGAAGCTGTAGCAAATTCACTTTAAGCCCGTTGTATGGGCCTCGTCACACGACGAGCCCCATTCTGAAGAAGACGTTATTACTAACGTTGAAACCTAGGTAAACGATAAAGTTAACCTGCAACTGTAGGCTGTATGTTCTTATATAAACAACATCAGTTGCTGTCGCTGCATAAAAATGTTAAAAATTATGAAACTGTTCATCCCAATTATTGGTCATTTCTGAAATTTGATCGATTCCTGCATCAGACCTTTAAATATTTGTGTCAGACTGTCGTGCCTCATTTTTCAGTGCATTGACCATTTTAGTTTTTCATTCAGCAGATGACCGGGATGAAAGACGGGCAGAGTGAGTTTTTGTAAAGCCACAATAGGGATGTCACAAGTGACAATATGAGATGTATAAAGCTTTGTTTATATGCCAACTAGCTCTGCAGATGATGAAGAAATAGATGAAATGTATGACGAGATAAAAGAAATTATTCAGGTAGTGAAGGGAGACGAAAATTTAATAGTCATGGGTGACTGGAATTCGTCAGTAGGAAAAGGGAGAGAAGGAAACATAGTAGGTGAATATGGATTGGGGGGAAGGAATGAAAGAGGAAGCCGTATTGTAGAATTTTGCACAGAGCATAACTTAATCATAGCTAACACTTGGTTCAAGAATCATAAAAGAAGGTTGTATACCTGGAAGAATCCTGGAGATACTAAAAGGTATCAGATAGATTATATAATGGTAAGACAGAGATTTAGGAACCAGGTGTTAAATTGTAAGACATTTCCTGGGGCAGATGTGGATTCTGACCACAATCTGTTGGTTATGAACTGCAGATTGAAACTGAAGAAACTGCAAAAAGGTGGGAATTTAAGGAGATGGGACCTGGATAAACTGAAAGAACCAGAGGTTGTAGAGAGTTTCAGGGAGAGCATAAGGGAACAATTGACAGGGATGGGGGAAAGAAATACAGTAGAAGAAGAATGGGTAGCTCTGAGGGATGAAGTAGTGAAGGCAGCAGACGATCAAGTAGGTAAAAAGACGATGGCTAATAGAAATCCTTGGCTAACGGAAGAAATATTGAATTTAATTGATGAAAGAAGAAAATATAAAAATGCAGTAAATGAAGTAGGCAAAAAGGAATACAAACGTCTCAAAAATGATATCGAAAGGAAGTACAAAATGGCTAAGCAGGGATGGCTAGAGGACAAATGTAAGGATGTTGAGGCTTGTCTCACTAGGGGTAAGATAGATACTGCCTACAGGAAAATTAAAGAGACCTTTGGAGAGAAGAGAACCACTTTTATGAATATCAAGAGCTCAGATGGCAACCCAGTTCTAAGCAAAGAAGGGAAGGCAGAAAGGTGGAAGAAGTATATAGAGGGTTTATACAAGGGCGATGTACTTGAGGACAATATTATGGAAATGGAAGAGGATGTAGATGAGGACGAAATGGGAGATAAGATACTGCGTGAAGAGTTTGACAGAGCACTGAAAGACCTGAGTCGAAACAAGGCCCCAGGAGTAGACAACATTCCATTAGAACCACTGATGGCCTCGGGAGAGCCAGTCATGACAAAACTCTACCATCTGGTGAGCACGATGTATGAGACAGGCGAAATACCCTCAGACTTCAAGAAGAATATAATAATTCCAATCCCAAAGAAAGCAGGTGTTGACAGATGTGAAATTTACCGAACTATCAGTTTAATAAGTCACAGCTGCAAAATACTAACGCGAATTCTTTACAGACGAATGGAAAAACTGGTAGAAGCGGACCTCGGGGAAGATCAGTTTGGATTCCGCAGAAATGTTGGAACACGTGAGGCAATACTAACCTTACGACTTATCTTAGAAGAAAGATTAAGAAAAGGCAAACCTACGTTTCTAGCATCTGTAGACTTAGAGAAAGCTTTTGACAATGTTAACTGGAATACTCTCTTTCAAAGTCTGAAGGTGGCAGGGGTAAAATACAGGGAGCGAAAGGCTATTTACAATTTGTACAGAAACCAGATGCCAGTTATAAGAGTCGAGGGGCATGAAAGGGAAGCAGAGGTTGGGAAAGGAGTGAGACAGGGTTGTAGTCTCTCCCCGATGTTTTTCAATCTGTATATTGAGCAAGCAGTAAAGGAAACAAAAGAAAAATTCGGAGTAGGTATTAAAATTCATGGAGAAGAAGTAAAAACTTTGAGGTTCGCCGATGACATTGTAATTCTGTCAGAGACAGCAAAGGACTTGCAAGAGCAGTTGAACGGAATGGACAGTGTCTTGAAAGGAGGATATAAGATGAACATCAACAAAAGCAAAACGAGGATAATGGAATGTAGTCAAATTATGTCGGGTGATGCTGAGGGAATTAGATTAGGAAATGAGACACTTAAAGTAGTAAAGGAGTTTTGCTATTTAGGGAGTAAAATAACTGATGATGGTCGAAGTAGAGAGGATATAAAATGTAGACTGGCAATGGCAAGGAAAGCGTTTCTGAAGAAGAGAAATTTGTTAACATCGAGTATAGATTTAAGTGTCAGGAAGTCGTTTCTGAAAGTATTTGTATGGAGTGTAGCCATGTATGGAAGTGAAACATGGACGATAACTAGTTTGGACAAGAAGAGAATAGAAGCTTTCGAAATGTGGTGCTACAGAAGAATGCTGAAGATAAGGTGGGTAGATCACGTAACTAATGAGGAGGTATTAAGTAGGATTGGGGAGAAGAGAAGTTTGTGGCGCAACTTGATTAGAAGAAGGGATCGGTTGGTAGGACATGTTTTGAGGCATCAAGGGATCACAAATTTAGCATTGGAGGGCACCGTGGAGGGTAAAAATCGTAGAGGGAGACGAAGAGATGAATACACTAAGCAGATTCAGAAGGATGTAGGTTGCAGTAGGTACTGGGAGATGAAGAAGCTTGCACAGGATAGAGTAGCATGGAGAGCTGCATCAAACCAGTCTCAGGACTGAAGACCACAACAACAACAAAGCTTTGAAATGATACGGTAATCCAAATAATCCAAATACGGTGCTTTGGCGTCAGATGGGGCACAATATACACAAATATAAGGACTGCTGTCTGCCCTGAGACCGGCTCGCCTCGCTGTGCCCTTTGTCTCCCTCTCTTTTGATCGTTGACTCTTTACGTTATTCGACCAATGCAATCTCTGAAATGAGAAAGCATTCAGTTAACGAAACGTGAAGTAGCCAACTTGTCTACATTAAGTGATATATGAACCTTTATGCGGAAGTTATATATTATGAAGAAGATGGATTGTTTTTTCATGATTTCCTGAGTTGTAAGGTTCACTCTTTCCCTTTATCCTACTGCGTCCAAATATAGCGCAGATCATTGTTTATTGTAATAGAGCCAAAATTTTAAAAAATTTAAAAAGTTCAGTATAAGACCCACTGCAGTGAACAACTAGAATCAAGTGAAAAATTCCTCTTCTCTCTTAAATACTGTTTTTCCAACACTCCTTCATCTTCTCAAATGGTTCAAATGGCTCTGAGCACTATGGGACTTAACTTCTGAGGTCATCAGTCCCCTAGAACCTATAACTACTTAAACCTAACTAACCTAAAGACATCACACACATCCATGCCTGCGGCCGTAGCGGTCGCGCGGTTCCAGACTGAAGCGCCTAGAACCGCTCGGCCACCAACGGCCGGCTTCATCTTCTATCCGAGTTGATTTTCCCCTTCCTTCCATCAATGTTTTGTTATTTTTTCTATTTTCAGAACCTTCTAAATTTAGTAGTTTGTTCAAATTTTTTTTTTTTTTTTTGCTGTTATTTCCGAGTTTTTGGTATCGTTTGCTTACAATTATTTTCTTATATCTCTAATTTTCACTAGTGTTCACTTTTTCCCTAAAAATTTATTCATTTATTTCGTATTTCCACATATGAGTCATTATTCTGATATTTTGTCTGCTATCAGCTCGTACTCGGTTTGAAGTGCTTTCGTGTTTCATCTGCAGAGATAATGATACAGAGAATTACTCACGCTCCGTCTCGTAATATGAAACAGACTCTGTTGTCGCGTACGTAGGCTTTCAGTACAGGTACGTGTTTATTGATAAGGCAGTTGAGCGAATGTTGCGCTACACAAGTCGAGCGATAAAGTGAGTCACAGTCATTTCATTTTCTAGAGTCAATACGTAGGCCAAACAGTTCCTCATTTCTTTCCTTGTGACTGTCGAAGTAGACTCTGTCCTCTGTATACCTTCAGTCTGCATATTGTTCACATCAGAACATTCATCGTCATAGCAGCTGCCGTCGATCTGCAGCTGAAGCCGCATATTCAGTAGACGAAGTATTCAGTGTCCGAATTTTACAGAAATCTAAGAGACGAACTTCCCGCACAGTTTACTAATAGATGAGATCGTAAAATAGAATTGAGACAACGTCCCACAGCTTGTCCCCCGTCGGTACTGTCGAACATTAATGCCTGCGGTATGCACTATCCCTTCCGGTAACCAGAGAATTCTCAAGACATTCGTTAGAAATCTCTGAAGAGGTTCTGTATTCAAATGGTTCAAATGGCTCTGAGCACTATGGGACTTAACATCTGAGGTCATCAGTCTCCTAGAAGTACTTAAACCTAACTAACCTAAGGGCATCACACACATCCATGCCCGAGGCAGGATTCGAACCTGCGACCGTAGCGGTCGCGCTGTTCCAGACTGAAGTGCCTAGAACCGCTCGCCCACTACGGCGACATTCACTTATCAAAACGAATAACGAGAGTTGGTCACCAAAATTGCTTAAATTACATCTGGAGCTGATGATAACTGCGGAAAAGCCAATGTCCAGTATAACTTAATGACTATGTTGTCATTGTTGTTGTTGTTGCGTATCTCCAAACTGAATACTGGTTGGAGACAAGTTGCCATGTTATTCTATCTTGTAAAAGTCACTTCATCTCGGAATAATTACAGAACATACTTACACTATTCATACCTAACTCTCCCTGTAAGTTTATTACCCTCCACACTTGCCTCCAGTACCAAATTCACTATTATTAAATAACAGTGAATTTATATATTATTATATTATAGTTATATATTTAATATTATTAAATAATTGTGAATTTGGTACTGGAGGCAAGTGTGGAGGATATGTCCTATCAACCGACTCCACCACTTAGTCAAGATTTTCCATAAATTTCTTTTTCCCTCAAATCTGTTCAGTACCTCCTCATTAGTTAGTCAAATCTACCAATGTAACCTTCAGCACTTTTCTCTGGCACCACTTTTCAAATGTCGCTAGTCTGTTCTTGACTGAACTGCTAATAGTCCACATTTCACTTCAGCACAAGGCTACTCCCCAGATTAAAACTTTCGCAAATGGCTTCCTACCAATTAAATTTATGTTAGACGTTAACAAAGTCATCTTTCTCAGAATCTTAGTACTACCTGTCGGCATTTTATATACTCTCTACTTCATCTGTTATCAGTTACTTTCCTGCCGAAATAGTCAAACAGTTATAGCAGCTTACTGCATTATTTCCTAATTTAATTCCTCCAGCAAACGACACGTTTGCAAAACAAACGATTCCCGGCCAAACGAAGCGCTATAATCTGGACGGAGCCAGAAGAACATTTCTTAAACACATAGACTGGAGGGTAGGGGAGGGTATTTTACCACGGAGCATTAGTCCGCTCTTAATCATTGGAGATGTTATTATAAGTCTCGTATCAATTAATTAAACTTTAAATACATTCAAAACTAATATCCATCGTAAACATCAGTATGAGATGTGGCCCCACAGGCATAAATACACTTTGGTATTCTTTAAGCCGTGGAAGTAGACAGCCTCCGAATATCATCTCGAGGAAGTTCTTCCCACATCTGACACACTTGTGATGGATAGGTGGTGCAGAATTCTGGATTGAGGTTGACATAAAGTATGCGTTTCCTTATAGCGTCCCAGATGCGCTCTATGAGTGACAAAGCTAGAAACAGTGATAATGTAGAAATTTATTTACTATAAAGTCAAGAATTCAATTTTTACTGCTGTAGTTCCACTTTCCTACTTTTCACGTGACGGGCGTACGACTAATGGCTGGTTTTCTTTTATTTTTTTCAGACTCTCACCCTCAAGGATATCGTCGCAAGGCGAGAATACCTCGCTGTAAATAAGTGACATTCAGTTACTAAAATCTCAAGAACCACTTGAAATTGAATTTTCTTGAAGACATTTTAAGTTTTAAAAGCAGTAGACCTGAGTTCTCCAACACGGCTACTATGACGTGGCGTGGTGTGATCTGCTCACAAAGTCAGTGCGATCTGTGCAATGTGATTGCATCTCAACGTCTTTTGTTGTTATGGGTTACACTAAGAATGCTAATCGGCAAGTGAGGTGGTCTACTCGAAGATTAGTGCCTAAGCGCCTGCAAGGAAGAACTGAACATTAATGAGCGTCGTACAGCTTCGGTCCTTCATCGATGGAGTTATCTTCGTTTATCCATTGTAATTCATTGTGCTCGACATCTGCAGTGACACAGACGCGCAACCCACTGTTTCACCTGAGAGCCAGAAAAACTGATGCAACATAGACGCTAGACTAAAAATGTGCAGTATGTCGAATAGTCATCAAATAATAAGTACTCGATAATGTTAATCGACTGTGAACACTTAGTCTAACGTAAACTAAAAAAAGTACGGGGACATTTGAACGAGGCTATAGGAGTGCAATAACACTGTCATACTGTGTATACTCAGGCTCGCTGTGGTGAAAGTGGAACATGAACTATAGGGCTGAATAATGCTACTACCTCTGGTTCCGACGGCTTTGAACAAGAGATGCAATCAAAGTAAACGTCATCACTGAAATGAAATTAATTGAGTTAGAACGTACTACTATACGAAATTAAACTAGGTGAATTGGTTTACTACATGAGCTATCACAACCCAGTTGATAACTTCATTGAAAATACTCTCTGTAATGCGTGTTATTACAGTATGAATAGCATGCTTCTATGAAACTTATTGACAATCACCATTAATAAACAGTGTACTAACAGTCAGTAGAAATATCACTTTTGACTAACGTTAACTCGACTAATTACGTTGAAGAGTTCCTAGTCTATTAGCACAGATGCTTCACCTAAGTGGATAAAATAAAGTTGCAAGTAAATTATTAAAACTGGAGTTCAACAACAGAAAATTTGATATTGTTAATTACGTTGTACGCTGTAACTAGCATAAGTATTTTCTGCAAAGTTCCTTTAATGCATAGTATTTGTTACATTCAGTATCTGTTAATGGAAATTAAACTGAATAATACTAAATTTCGGATGTTGGAAATTTCTTTTCGTGGAAGGCACTCTCTGGTTAACTTGTTCCTTATATCCTCGACAATCAATCCTATCCAGTTTTTAACATGGTTCTAACGGTTATTACTTGTTTGATAGCTGCATATTTTAATGTCTATTTGCATTTGTGTGTGATATGATTGGAATTTCGTCGAAAGCGCCTTAAATTTTCTATTTTTTACCTGTTTGATCCACAGTTGTGTATCTAATAATTTTATCGGTTCAAGCTGTAATCTGTCGCGCTACACCAATGGAAAAGGTCATTTACGAATTCTACATTTGTGTTTCTATTTGAAAATGGAAACAACAGTGTGTTAATATCACAACTATGTTTTATCAGAATAAAGTATGTAGATATTCCAGTAACAGACGCTATTGCTGTTAAATTATTTTATTTATTAAATGAATTATTTACCTTTGCCTCTGGGCAATCTCCAGTCCCTAGCCACACAGATCGAATTTAAGAACGCTTTCGTAATGACTAAGAGTGCACGGACAAGAACGAAGTGCTCGAATTAAGAAGGGATGTAGTCTTTCGTCCCTACTATTCAATCATACATCGAAGAAGGAATGATGGAATTAAAAGGTAGGTTCAGGGGTGGAATTAAAATTCAAGGTGGAAGGATATCAATGATACTATTCGCTGATGGGGATGTAGTCTTTCGTCCCTACTATTCAATCTATACATCGAAGAAGGAATGATGGAATTAAAAGATAGGTACAGCGGTGGAATTAAAATTCAAGGTGGAAGGATATCAATGATACTGTTCGCTGATGACATTGTTATCCCCAGCGAAAGTGAAGACGGATTGCATGATCTATTGAATGGAATGTATAATCTAACGATTACAGAATGTGGACTGAGAGTAAATCGAAGAAAGTCGAAAGTAATGAGAAGCAGCAGATATGAGGACAGAGATAAACTTAGCATCAGGATTGGCGGTCACGAAGTAGATGAAGTTAAGGAATTCTGATACCTAGGCAAAAAATAACAAATGATGGACGAGCAATGTGGACATCAAAAACAGACTAGCACTGGCAAAAATGGCATTCCTGGCCAAGAAAAGTCTACTAGTATCAAACAATGGCTTTAATTTGAGGAAGGAATTTCTGAGAGTGTACATCTGGAGTACAGCACTGTATGGTAGCGAAACATGGACTGGGAAAAGCGGAATAGAAGAGAATCTAAGCATTTGAGATGTGGTGCTACAGACGAATGTTGAAAATTAGGTGAACTGATAGGTAAGGAATGAGGAGGCTCTGCGCAGAATCGTAGGGGAAAGAAATATGTGGAAAACACTGACAAGGAGAAAGGACAGGATGATAGACCATCCGTTAAGACATCAGGGAGTGACTTCCATGGTACTAGAGGAAGCTGTAGAGGCAAGAACTGTAGAGGAAGACAAAAACTGGAATACATCCAGCTAATAATTGAGGACATAGGTTGCAAGTGATACTCTGAGATGAAGAGGTTGTCACAGGAGCGGAAATCGTTGCCGGCTGCATAAAAACAGTCAGGAGACTGATGACTCCCCCCACCCCTCACCCTACAATAAAAAAGGAACTGCTAACAGCAAAGATGTTCAAGGCGAATTGGATACTGTAAATTGAGGTTTACAAGAATGGTGTGAGACAAACAGGTAAAGGTAACATTGTCGAAATATATTTATACTTTAAATTAAGTACAGATGTGAGATAAAAACACGTATCAATGTAATGCGGAGCTTAATTTTTTTGTTTCTTTTGGGGCTTCCAGCCACACTAGTCCTGCCAGACTAGTCAACGTGGGACTTGAAACCGGAGCCAGAGGTTCTGGGTTCAATTATAGATTCCGCACATAATTTGGCGTAGTGTTTCAAAACAGCACACACCCAACGGCAGGGTGAAAAATTCTTTCTGAAGATTTGACTTTATTGCAAATATCTTCCAGCAATGGGTCATACAACAAGTTATAAAATGAAGAAAATTGAGATTAAACTACAGGGCATAGGACGAAGAACATACAGAAAATTTACAAAATTAAAAGCTATTGTAAATACATTGAACAGTGTTTCATTTGAAGGTCGGTTTTAAACCATGAACTACATAAAAAAAGGTGAGAAACAACAATTTAAATTAATATTCAACTTCCACTTTATTAACTTTAAAAGAAAGTAAGGAGCTACTTTGAGAATGAGTTTTTCAATCTGCTATACAATGTGCATTGATCTGGAACTTCCTCACAGATTAAAAGCTATTTCTGCGCACTATCTTTTCTACCGGGAGTTCTAGTCGCGCAAGGTATGCAGGAGAACTTCTGTGAAGTTTGCAAAGTATGAGATGAAGTACTGGAGGAAGTGAAGCTGTGATGTCCCCTGCTGAGTCGAGCCTGGGTAGCTGAAAGAACTAGGAAATGGGCTAGTTCCAAGCACGACATGCATCTACAGGGACAGCCCAATATCATCAACACGGCAACGATTATTCCGGCTTTCTTTGTCGCGTCAGAACAGAGAAACGTGTCGAAAGTGGTCTGCCCAACGAGTGCACTAGAGTGGCACCACACTTCTTGAGACGAGTGCTGGTTCCATGTGCAGCATCACGATACATGTAATACGTGTCGATATTACGGAAACAACGAACAGTAGGACGCTGCGTTCACCATCAATCAGGTCAACTACCTGTCGTGAAGGTACAGGCTGCCACTGGTTACACAACAGTGTCTCCTCCGGTTCGCAAAGTCTGTGATTTCGAGCAGCTGTTTCATTTCTCGCACATTAGGGTCAGTGGTTGTGCACTATCTTAGAGATCTCCGTGGCGTTATCTTTCAACTAGATAAAACAGAAAAGCATTCTACCCTTTCTGTCTTGACCTATGTCGGTAAACACGGTGTTTTAGTTCACCACGGAAGCCACTGCACTGTTAAGAAAAATAAACCCTATTCTTCTTGCAAACATTTCTTTCCTTGTCAGTACAAAATTTTCGTTTATTTAAGTTCAGTCAGTCTTGTGTGAAACGACACCTGACTTACAGATATTGAAGCTGTTCCAAGTTCTTTTACATGGTTGTCTGTACGAATATTCACTTATATAGGATCACTAATACCAGATTTTACTTCCAAGCTAGGCAAACAATTTATCTATTATTTACATTTACACAAGGTGATTCAGCTGCTTCTACCAACAGAGTTTATTCAAACTGCGACGTATTTAAAAACTACACGCGATTTTGATATCTTCTCGCTCAGTACGAACTATCAATCCTACAGAAAAATGAACAGGACATTTTCGTAGGAAATTTAATGTAATTAAATTTTATATTGGGACATGTTTTCCTAGAAAATCACAGTTTCTTAGTTATTAAAAAAAACGGGACGGTAGTGCGTTTAAGGTCACTTTTGTATGTTTTTCTTGAATAACTCTAAAATAACGACCTCTAGCGAAATCGTATTCCAGTATAAAATTTAATTACATCTATTTCCTACAAAAAGTCCTGTTCATTTTTTTTTGTATGACTAACAATTAGCAAGTAGCGATCCAGAAAACATGAGAATTTCCTGCGTGGTATTAGAAGGCGTTGTGAGTTACGTAAAAAGTGGCAGCCGAAGCACGCAGTCTAATATGAGAAAGCAGATTTTACGTACTCGCTACAAACACTGGACACGAAAAACTTCATACCACTGTAACTATTAGGTTCCAAACCTGTTTTCTGTGTATCCTCGTTCAATGGTCCCATAGATTAATAACAATTATTATTCTTTCCATGTTCAGGACCATTACATTTCGTTATGGCCTTACGTACCCAGTAGGCCCAGCAACGTGCTTTGCAAATAATTTCGAAACGTGTACTATCTAAACGTTGAATACATGTGGCTTAAGAAACAGTGTATACTACAGTATTACATAGCAGAATGAAACTGGCGAATAAAAACAACTACTCCTCGACCTGCTGCTATGTTTAGCCAAAACGCTGTACACAGCACCAACTGCACAGCGCTACTGCTGCTGTACGCTGACACAGGTAGTTACCGTACATGTGATTACAGTGTTTCCAGATTGCCAATATTTAACGTCCATTTACGGCCGGGAATATGTGCAGGACGAATTTTTTTTTTTTTTTTATTTTTTTATTTTTATTTTTTTTTTTTTTTTTGTGAGAGTTATTTTTGCGTTGCTAGTACTCGAGAAATCGCGCTGTGAAGTCCGCGTACGCGAATTTTTCTTCACTCTGTATTTTCTCAGGTACTTAACCTCGAATATTGTGCTACAAAGATAAGTTATCCCCTGTAATGGATATAATTTCCTGTTCCACTAAGTAGTTACTTTTCGTAATATCAGAAAACTTAAGATGCATACTCGTAAAATTCACTTGACGCCTTCCTGAGAGACAATCTCCACTCGTTCCAAACTAATAATATAAGTGTAGACCAGATGTGGCTTAAATTCAAAGAAATAGTATCGGCAGCAATCGAGAGATTTGTACCAAATAAATTAACAAACGACGGAGCTGATCCTCCTTGGTACACAAAACGGGTTAGAAAACTGTTGCAGGAACAACGAAACAAACATACAAAATTTAAACAGACGCAAACTCCCCAAGATTGGCGATCCTATACAGAAGCTTGAAATTTAGAGCGGAGTTCAATGCGAGATGCCTATAACAGTTTCCACAACGAAACTTTGTCTCGAAACCTGGCAGAAAATCCAAAGAGATTCTGGTCGTATGTGGCCGGCCGGCGTGGCCGAGCGGTTAAAGGCGCTACAGTCTGGAACCGCACGACCGCTACGGTCGCAGGTTCGAATCCTGCCTCGGGCATGGATGTGTGTGATGTCCTTAGGTTAGTTAGGTTTAAGTAGTTCTAAGTTCTAGGGGACTTATGACCACAGCAGTTGAGTCTCATAGTGCTCAGAGCCATTTGAACCATTTGAACCATTAGTCGTATGTGAAGTATGTTAGCAGCAAGAAACAATCAATGCCTTCTCTGCGCGATAACAATGGAGATACTGTTGAAGACAGTGTTGCCAAAGAAGAGTTACTAAACACAGCCTTCCGAAATGACTTCACAAAAGAAGATGAAGTAAATGTTTCAGAATTCGAGTCGAGAACAGTTGCCAACATGAGCAACGTAGAAGTAAATGTCCTCGGAGTACTGAAGCGACTAAAATCGCTTAATAAAAGCAAGTCTTCTGGTCCAGACTGTATACCAATTAGGTTCCTTTCCGAGTATGCTGATGCATTACCTCCATACTTAACAATCATATACAACCGTTCGCTCGACGAAAGATCCGTACCCAAAGACTGGAAAGTTGCTCAGGTCACACCAATATTCAAGAAAGGTAGTAGGAGTAATCCACTAAATTACAGGCCCATATCGTTAACGTCGATATGCAGCGGGATTTTAGAACATATCTTGTGTTCGGACATTATGAATTAACTCGAAGGAATCGGTCTATTGACACACAGTCAACATGGGTTTAGAAAACATCCTTCCTGTGAAACACAACTAGTTCTTTTTTCACATGAAATGCTGAGTGCTATTGACAAGGTGTTTCAGATCTATTTCGTAATCCTGGACTTCCGGATGGCTTTTGACACTATACCACACAAGCGGCTCGTTGTGAAATTGCGTGGTTATGGAATATCGTCTCAGGTATGTTACTGGATTTGCGATTTCCTGTCAGAGAGGCCACCGTTCGTAGTAACTGACGGAAAGTCACCGAGTAAAACAGAAGTGATTTCTGGCGTTCCCCAAGTTAGTGAGGAGGAGGAGATTAGTGTTTAACGTCCCGTCGACAACGAGGTCATTAGAGACGGAGCGCAAGCTCGGGTGAGGGAAGGATGGGGAAGGAAATCGGACGTGCCCTTTCAAAGGAATCATCCCGGCATTTGCCTGAAGCGATTTAGGGAAATCACGGAAAACCTAAATCAGGATGGCCGGAGACGGGATTGAGCCGTCGTCCTCCCGAATGCGAGTCCAGTGTGCTAACCACTGCGCCACCTCGCTCGGTTCCAAGTTAGTGTTATAGGCCCTTTGCTGTTCCTTATCTATATAAACGATTTGGGAGACAATCTCAGCAGCCGTCTTAGGTTGTTTGCAGATGACGCTGTCGTTTATCGACTAATAAAGTGATCAGAAGATCAAAACAATCTGCAAAAAGATTTATGAAATATATCTGAATGGTGCGAAAAGTGGCAGTTGACCCTAAACAACGAAAAGTGTGAGGTCATCCACATGAGTGCTAAAAGGAACTAGTTAAACTTCGCTTACACGATAAATCAGTCTAATCTAAAAGCCGTAAATTCAGCTAAATACCTGGGTATTACAATTAAGAACAACTTAAATTGGAAAGAACACATAGAAAATGTTGTGGGGAAGGCTAACCAAAGGCTGCGTTTTATTGGCAGGACACTTAGAAAATGTAACAGACCTACTAAGGAGGCTACCTACACTACGTTTGTCCGTCCTCTTAGAATACTGCTACGCGGTGTGGGATCCTTACGAGATAGGACTGACGGAGTACATCGAAAAAGTTCAAAGAAAGGCAGCGCGTTTTGTATCATCGCGAAATATGGGAGAGAGTGTCGCAGAAATGATGCAGGACTTGGACTGGAAATCATTAAAAGAAAGGCGTTTTTCGTTGCGAAGGAATCTTCTCACGAAATTCCAATTACCAACTTTCTCCTCCGAATGCAAAAATATTTCGTTGACACCGACCTACATAGGGAGAAACGATCACCTCGATAAAATAAGGGAAATCAGACCTCGTACGGAAAGATATAGGTGTTCATTCTTTCCGTGCGCTATACGAGATTGGAATAATAGAGAATTGTGAAGGTGGTTCGATAAACCCTCTGCCAGGCACTTAAATGTGAATTGCAGAGTATCCATGTAGATGTACATGTAAACTATATGATAGTTATATCACTGCTCTTCTTCTAATTACATTCAAATATCTGAAAACCTGTTCAGTCAAAGAAGAAAAATGAGGTGGAAAAATTCATGTATTCTCAAATTTTTGGACAGTCATTGGAGGGAGTGTCATGAATAATATGCTAAAAAATACCGTTGAAGATAACTTTTTAAGGTTGTTATCGTTTATGTAAAAAAAGGCAGTTTCTTGCGAAAATGTTTTCCAGAGCAAAAGTACATTAAATTTTCCACAACAAATATCCCATTAATCTTTTCTCTAGTGCAGTTTCCACGTAGCAGCTCCACTATCGTAAACTGACATACAACCGGGAGGGCGGTGTGCTGACCACATTCTCCTCCATATGTGAATCCAGTGACGCCACGGCGGTCGGTCGGTCCTGTTAGTTTTAATGTTGTCAAAAAAAAAAAAAAGTTGGTTAAGAACAAATATTAAATGTTTGTACCACATCTTAGTGTGGTAGAGCCATAAAAGAGGTAAATCGTCTTCCGGTGGTGGGGGTGGAGGTTAAAAGCATGAGGGAAGATAGTTCGCTAGATTGTTACCATGCATTACCCTCCTCGATAGAATTATAAAATGAAGAGCGAGCAGACAGTTCCCCATATTGTCTACAGCACTACGTCACAAAAAGCAGCTACAGGATGGTTCAAAAACTTACAAACCAATCCGTAGATCGCCTTATGAATCGCTGGCGACGAAGTGTGCAGACATGCCCAGGTGTGTTTATTTTGCATAAGGTGCGTTAGCACTACATGGAACACAGATATGAAATACTAATAATTCCAAACCAAGGAACACATGTGGACGGGCGACACGACCCAAGAGTGGCACTATGATTTTCGGGACGAGTTCTGGTTGTTGTGTTCACAGCATCACGACAGATGTATTCAGGTATCTATGCTCCGAGGGGAATAAACTTTGTCAGACTGAGTTTGTTATGATTCAGGTGAACCACCCGGTTAGAAGGAATAAGTTAGCATTGGGTTGACAACACAGTCATCTCTGATTCGCAAAGCCTGAAATCTGGATCACCTGCTGCATTTCTAATACAGTATGGTGGGGGTAGGGATGTGCCGTTTCTTCGAGATATCCGTGGTGTTAACTTTCAACAAGATAACACAAGACCGCATGTTACCCTTGCTGTCCTGAACTACGTCGAAAAACAGTATGTTTTACTGTAGTCCACTGAAGCCATTGTACTTGTGCGAAAATTAAGCTCTGTCATTCTGCAGATATTCCCTTCTTGCCAATAAAAAATTCTTATTAAGTTCATGCACTGTTGTGCGCAACAAACCTTGACATATAAGTGTTGAAGATAGATCAGGTTCTTTTACAAGACGGCTTGTGCGAATATTCTGTTTTACAGGGTCGCTAACATCAGTCTCTATTCCCAAGGTAAGTGAACAGCTTATCCAATGTGTACAGCTATGTAATACGGGAATGCTGATTTTATGGAGTCGCTGCAGACACTGTGTACCGATAATGCAATTTCAACTCATATTCCGTAGTATGTAGCTTACTATGTTGAGCTACAAAGACTGATTACCGCAGATAATGGGTGTAATTTGTAATTTTTAAACAAATTCAAATATCACTCAACCTTGAATAGCAGTTATAGATTTATAATTAAAAAGGACTAATATAAGAGATGAAATACAGGTATCGTAACTTACCTCATTACTTACTTATCCCCTATTACGTGAATTAAATTTCCGTCCCTAGTTGCCCTTTCTTTAGCGATTCTAGAAGCAAAGATGTGTCTATCCGGAAAGACAAAGAAATACAAGGGTAGCCAAAAGAAAAAGGAGACCCATGGTAAAAATAAGTAAACTCTTTATTATTTCAAAAGTAGTCGCTGTAACCTTTAATACGTTCATCCAACTAAGACACAAGACGGTTTTGGTTATCTTTTGATAATTAATCACTTATTTCCACATTATTACGTTAATTCTGGTGGGATACGTTGTGACCTCCAATACATGTAGCATAGAATACTAAAACTAAATCAAGAGACAAAAAATAACACATAGAATCATGGGCGTGATACAGTATTTACGTACGCTATGATTGTGCTTTCTGTCGTGGTGTGACATTCTATATGACTCCCCCCTCCCTCCCTCCCCCCCCCCCAAAAGTATCAACGGTATCTGATGTTGAATCGGACATGAAGTCCTGTACCCATTGTCGCTGTTTTTTGGAAACCTGGTAGCATATTGTTGAGCTTGATGATACCAGCGGGTTGTGGGGGGACTGCACTGGACGTCACTTTCTTCAACACAGCGCCCGTGTGTTTTATCTTATCGTCATCATGTTGGATATGTGTATCTTCTGGAATTACATCTTTATACTTGGCAGTCGTATCAAAGAAGCCAGATTTGGGTCTGTCAATGGAGACGGTGGTAGGCACAACCCTGATCTGTAACTTAAAAGGTATTGTTGCTTCTACCAGATACTGTACATAGTCCTTTATATAGAGGCTGCAGCAGCTTGCTTACCGTATCGTTCCGTAAGAATAAATGAAGAGAGAGGTTCTCGAATGAGAACATGTCTCGTCAACTTTGTTCTCTAGGTGGCACTGGCCGGAGTTGTCACATGTGCCCTCATAATTCGGTGACTGACGCATCGACCGTATCATACGTCATATTATGCATGAACTCTCTTGGCAGGCGCAGTGCTTGTCCATACACTAATTAAGCTTCTGTAGCCTTCAGATCGCTCGTAAATAATGTACAGAGACCTAGGAGGACGATGGGTAACGTCTCCAGCCAATTTTATATGGCGTGACGCTGAACTGCTGCCTTGAGTTGGCGGTGCAGGCGTTCTGCTATTCCCTTTGCTGTCGGATGATGAGTAGTAGAGCGAAAGCGCTTAGTGCCCAACAAACTGGCCAATGCTTTGAATACGTATCCCTCGAATTGGCGTCCTTCATCTGTTGTAATCTGCGTGATCCATCCGCGGGATATCGTTTGTGCTGTTGTCTCGGCTGTATTGTCTTACATAGAAAAAGCTTCAGATCATCTCGAAAATCGATCCACGGCCTTGAGAAAGGAGCTGTGCCTTCACTGGAAGGGGGCCCGCCGTGTCTGTGTGCACGCGTTCTGAGCGCTGGCGGTCTGGGAGGACTGTGACTAATGGCGCCTTGACGAGCCGAGTGGCCTTATTGTTCTGGCACGCAATGCAGTGTGTGACGCACATCTCACGGTCCGCATCCATTTCTGGCCAGACGAAACTCTGTTTGACTAATGTCGCTGTGTCTCAGATCCCGTCATGAGCCATGTTGTGCACAGAAGCTGTTACTTGTGAACTAAATTGGTGGGGTAAGAACGGTCGTACTTTTGCTTACAGTATTATACGAATTTTGTTGCTGGTAACGTCATGAGTTGTAACTTCTACCCCCCTGGGTGATCCAATAACTTGCATCGTGCTGCCGGACTGAGTGAGGACCTCGTAATGGATTTCCCTTGCTCGTAGACTATGTGAGTCGTAAACTGACATAGTCCAAGTGTTGAAGTTGTCTTGGTAATGCTTTCTCTGAGTTCTTATTGAAAGTGTACCTCAGCATTTATGGTCCGTGTATAGTGTAAGGAGCCACCTTCTAACGAGTGTCGTAACTAACGAACCTCAGAACATGCGGTGTACAGTTCTTGATAGTAAGTTGTGCAGAGTTGCTTTGATGGGGACAGCTTGCAACTAAAGAAGGCGGGTGTCTCCAATTATGTTCAATTTCAATAAAACACACAGACGAAGTTACAAAATATCTCTTCTTCTTATTAGATGATGACTAGTTTCGGGTTTTTATTTATAACCCATTCTCAAATCATCCTGTGCAACAACAGGCTAATATTACTATTTATTACATGAAGTACCAAACAGTCAATGCGTGTGACAAAGTGCAATGTCTAACATATAAAAATATGTACCATCCAATGAGAACAAATATTACTCCACACAGAAAAAATCACGACAATCGTTATCCAAAGGAGTACAATGCAAGTGATTATGAAACCGGATACAAACAGAAAATGACAGTCTAACTTCAGTCAGCCTGAGGAAATTTTCCTGCACGTGGCGCCCCTATCGAACGTGTAAGGAAGTCTTTGTTGCATACCATAATTATGACCAATATAACACAATAATGACTAAAGTAGTGTATGAGTCACACCGCTGAGAAATTATACATCGTTTCTTTGTACAGAGTTTCTCAAATCAAAACAGGGAGTTCATTTATAAAGGAACACACTTTGCGCCACACTCGGCGCACAAAAACACTACATGAGCTATCGTTTACAAACAAGAACAGCCCAGACCAAACAAATAGTTTAAACAAAAGTTTGTAATAAAACCAATTTTATCTTTTTTAATGAAAAACTCTCAAATTTAAAAATCAAAATAAAAAATCACAAGTCGTCTGAAGAAAAACTGTATAATAAAACCAACTTCTCATACTTTCCATATGAAGCTGTATTTTAAAATGAAGATCACAGTAACAACCATTAATTATTCCCTTTTCTCCCCACCATCATAGAACGCACCGATACCTCAGTTGCTCCACCTTCTCCCAGTCTCCAGTACTTGGGGCGGTTGCTCCCACCGCCATAAACAATTCAATCACACCACAGGACATTCATCTTATCCTCTGGTCAAAACGCAACACGGCCCCTGGTCACGACTGTGTCACCTACTGTCACCTCAGCGAATGCCCCTTCTCCTTCCTGACTGTCCTTGCCGATTTATACAACGTCATCCTCTCTATTGGCTTCTACCCGAACTTGTGGAAGACTTTGCGCATACTCTTATACCTCTTCCTATCATCCCAAAATGCCTACGGCCATGAATGACATCCCGGTCTCCTCCTCAAACTCCAAACCTACGCCCTGCCTATCAATTTTGTCCATCTGGTAGCTTCCTTCCTCTCACGCCGTCCTTTCTTTGTCGCCCTCCACGATGCCAACTCTGGTATCTTTTATCCCATTGCTGCGTCCGCCAGGGCTCTGTCCTCTCCCCTCTCCTCTATCTCCTGTACACCGCAGATATGCCCAAGCAATCCGCGAGTCCACCTCCACCAATATGCTAATGACACCGCCTTCCTGGCTCTCTATCCCATCCTTCAATGGTCCCAATGCACCCTCCAAACCCACTTTGACCAGTTCACCACTTGGTGCAATCAGTGGTTCCTTCATATCAACCCCTCCAAAATGCATGCAATCGTCATACACCACACCAACCGCTGATTCCATCTCCATGATTTCTACCTAAGCATTTATTGTTGTCCTATCCAGGTCGCCTCCACCCTCAGGTACCTTGCCCTCACCCTCACCTCATCTGGACACCTCATCTCCTGAACATCCAGCAGAAATCCCAGTCCCACCTCCATTTACTGAAACTCCTGTCTGGCCAGACATGGGCACTGCATCCTTCCACCATCCTCCACACCTACAAATCCCTCATCCATCCTATCTTCTGTTATGCCAGCATTGCCTGGATCTCTGCCCCTCCCTGCTTTCATAAGGCCCTCTAAACCCTAGAATGCCACGCACTCTGCCTTTCCTTCCATATGTGCCTTCCATCCCCCACACGACTTGTGTATGACCTCATCCTCTTCAGCAAATCCGCAACGTTTACACTGTCCACAGGCTTGACCCTGCCACCCCCTGGTGTCCTCCTTCCACTCCACCCCACCCATTGCTGCGCCTCTATCACTGTATTCCTACCTCTCTCCACCTCCACACCCTCCATCTCCTTCATGTGGGCAATGTCCAGCACCTCCCCCTCCTGGATGTTGAAATTCGCCAAGACCCTTCTTACCAACTGTAGCCTGGCCTTGTCCCCCTACCCCACTCCCCAGGGCCCCCTTGTTTCCTCTTCCCTCCTTCCCCTAGCGCAGTTTTACCTTTCCCCCTAAGTCTCTGCATCCCCTCCTCAGCTGTTTGCCCCCTCCACATTTCCCTCCCTGGCCCCCATTGGCGCGCTGCCACATGACTCCCCCTCTCTTCCCCCTCTAGCACCACCTGTCTCCTCTTTCTTCCCTTCTCCCTCATCTCCATACCCCTGGCAGATCGTCTCAGTTTGTTTGTCGACATCGGTGTGCTATGTCTGTGTTGTGTTTGGTGCTGTTCTCCGATGCTGTCAAGAGCTGTGATATTGGAAAAATACGACATTTTATCCAAGGAGTGAGTGATTGATTATTTCGCAAAATTTTTTTGTTTATTTATAGACGCAATCACATTCTTACAACACAGTCATAACCAGTTTCGGCCATGCCATGACCATCTTCAAAGGCTGCATACACTGGACACTGGGTCATGCATTCATACGTTGAACACATGAACCTGTGTTCAGTGTATGCTGGCTTTAGAATCTGATGATGGTCATTGTATGGCCG
The DNA here is from genome assembly GCF_021461395.2 of Schistocerca americana. NCBI lineage: Eukaryota > Metazoa > Arthropoda > Insecta > Orthoptera > Acrididae > Schistocerca > Schistocerca americana. Next base: position 110,381,701 of record NC_060126.1, read on the forward strand.
AAACCGGTTATAACTGTTTCATAAACTGTGATTTTCATTGTGTGCTGGACTTGTACATAGTATTGCTGTCTGTGATTGTTCTGTGATACGCTGCTCGTCGCAACTTTTATGCTCTGGCCGTACTTCGCTACTTAATTGTCACAGTGTGTGATTTTTTGTGTATGCTACTTCTTAAGGTTTATATCTCCATTTTACAGTCGTCCCCTTTTTTCTGCGTTCCCCCTTTTTATATGTACAGCCATATTTTCTCCTTTATGTCATTTTAAATGTCTTACGTTTTATAATTAATGTCTTTCAGTTGTAGAGCAGCGTCTATGCTGCTGCCAGCCTGCCCCCGATGGGGAATACAATAAAGAAAAAAACAACCGTGAACAATACTAGAAAATATTAAGCTATTAATGGCTTATAACGATCAATAAATTTTTCCACCATACTCAAAAAGGTGACACAGTCTGATGCCGTGATGGCTCGAATGAGCCTTCCAGATTCAAGGCTGCTTACTTTAGGGCTATGATGCGCGTAGATTAAGATAACCCTTAGATGAGGAAGGTATCAAGAAAGAGTTAGATATTTTCAAACTAGTAGCGACAGCTAAACATCATGGATATCCAATTCGTACAGGAAAAAGATGCACAACAAATTTCTAATATTGTAATAAAGGGGGCCTGTTTCAGTTATGCGGCTTGCGTGTTCCCAAAGAGATTCAGGCTAGATTTTCGATCGAGTGGGCAGGTGAGATATAAATTTAGGCATAGGCTGGAACGACGAAATGAAGACGATGGGAGTGGAAGATATGTGTCATCAGGTGTGTATAAGTTAAACTGTGGTTCGTGTAAGTCTTTTTACATAGGACAGAAAGACACTAGTTTTGTTAAACGCTTCAAACAGAGTGTGGGTCCCGATACTAGAACAGCGTTGGGGCAGCATTTAAGGGAAAAGGGCCACCGAGACGGTAGTATACATACATCTATGAAGATTTTCCATCTTGCGACGAAGGGTGTGCACCTGCATATTATGAGGGAATTGGAGATTTTCAAAAGTTATATGAAAGAACCGGATAAGATTCTGAATGAACAGGTCGAGTTTCGTTACAAACGGTTTTTTTTCCTGTTTCAGAACAATTTCTAATGCTACATCATATGTTTGTTCCTTTAACCCTTATATGAGATGAACATCAACGAAAGCAAAACAAGGATAATGGAATCTAGTCGAATTGGGTCAAGGTCTAAGGGAATTAGATTAGAAGACGAGGCACTTAAAGTGGTAATGAGCTTTGCTATTTGGATAGCAAAGGAACTGATGATAGGTGAAGTAATGAGGATATAAGATGTAGACTGGCAACGGCAAGAAAAGCTTTTCTGAAGCAGAGAAATTTGTTAAGTTATTTCTAAAAATGTTAGTCTGGAGTGTGGATGTGTATGGAAGTTAAAATATGGACGATGATAAATTTATTCAGAAAGAAAATAGAAGCTTATGGAATGTTGTGCTACAAAAGAATGTTGAAGATTAGATGGGTAGATTACGTAACTAATGAGGAATTAGAGAACAGAACTGGGGAGACAGGAAATCTGTAGCACAACTTGGCCAAAACAAGGGATCAGTTGATAGAACATATAATGAGACATCGAGAGATCACCAGTTTAGCATTGGAGGGAAGTGTGGAGGTAAAAATCGTAGAGGAAGACTAAGAGATGAACACAGTAAGCATTGCCATTGTTTTAACTATTGCAGCCTAGCGGTACTTATTCGGAAATGAAGAGACTAGCATGGAACACAGTTGCACGGAGAGCTGCATTAAATCAGTGTTCGGGATGAAGACAACAAAGACAAAAACAACAACAAGAACACGTTTGTTCCTGATTCACCTTTTCCTCTCTCATTCTGGCTTCCATGCCCTCCCCCTCCCCTCCTCTCCTCCCTCCATCTGTCTACTTTTTTCTGTCTGGTAGGTGCTCCTCCACGATTACCTCATATCCGCCACTGCGTGCTCCTTCCATCGTTCCTTTATCTGATGATTGACAGATGTAACGTCCCTTTCTCCTTGTTTCTCTTAACTCCTCTCCCCTGGCTGTCTTAAGCTGCAGGTCTATGAAGGAATTAAGCTTGGCATTATATGATTCTATGTGTGAACCTCCTGGAGGGTTGGCTTCTTGGGATGTATTCAAGAAAGCACAGTAGGAAATACCACCTTCCTCCACCCAACCAGTCCCACCTCATATTAGCAGCCCCTATTGCCATTCTTTTAACTATGTTTCTGATTTGTGGTTGAGTTATTTTATACTAATGGTCCTTGGATGGGAAGCAATGTTGAGGGATTGTAACTCTTCCACTGTATATCTATGATTTGCTGGGGTAACTGGTTGTTGCTCTCGAGTCCAATTAGCAGACGTAAATTAAATTTAATTCTGAGTAGGAGGATGGTTTTAGGTTTGTTTTAGTTCACTGGTGTCTGTGATACAGTATTTACGGGGAAATTACATTAACTACCAGCGCAGCTAATCGGATAGTCAGGGTGAAGTCAACAAAGCTTTAAGAAATTTGTATTACAGTATGCCTTGCAACTACTGTGGTTGTATCCATTAGTCTGTTCTCTTCCCTCATATTGTCGTACTTCGTTGATATCGGTGAATAGGGGTGCGCGTAATACTACTATACGCCTCCTTAGTGATACATTGGGCAGAATTAACAAATAAATAAATATAATCCGACGTATGGTGGAAAATATATGTTGATTAATACGATTTACTCCTTTGGATAACAACAGTCATGAATTTTGCAATGTGGAGTAATATTTGTTCTGATTGAGTCGTATGTATTTTGATACGTTAGACATTGCATTTTGTGAGATGCATTGGCTGTTTGGTACTTCACGTAACAAATTATAATTTTATCTTATTGTTTCACATGGTGTTCTGAGAATGTGTTATAAATAAAATCAGTAACTTATAGCGAATATAGTGTTAGCTGAAGCATTCACCATGAGAGCAGGTGGACCCTGTGATAATAAGTGAGCTAATTGTGAAGCCTCTGCTATTGTTGTTTATACAGCTTGAAAGCGACGTATGTTTCGCTTGTCCACTGCACCCTGTTACTTGGCTTCAGCATGCCCTTCAAAACTAATTCAGTGGGGCTGTTATCAGTGCATGAGTGCGTATGAATCGATGATGAAAATTAATAATTCCAAGATAGCGACATAGCTCCCTAACTGTAACGGGATGCGAGTACTTGACTATGGCTTACACCTTATCTTTAGGAGGTCGAATGCCAGGGACATCGATTGTATATCCGAGAAACTGGACCTCTGTTGCCACAAAGGTATGTTTTACAGGGTTAATAAATGGGCCTTGCATACGCAACCGATCAAATATCTTGGTGAAACGCTGTAGATATTCCGCTTCTGACCCAAACACCACAAAAATGTAGTTTATAATGGCATAACAGAAATCCAAATCTCTTGTAATTTCGTCTATAAAGCGTTTAAACGTCTGCCCTGCATTACAGAGACCGAAAGGCACTCTCGCTAATTGAAAAAGACCGAAGAGTGTTGTTACAGCCGTCTTGTATATGTTTGCTGGTGCGACAGGAATTTGGTAGTCCACTAGCTCTAAGTCAATAGTAAAAAATATTTTCTTACCGTTGTGAGGGTGTGGGTGCTATTCTGTCATTCTGCGCAACGGATTAATCTTAGATGTACCCTTTACCCTGTGGCTCCTGCAAGTTGCAATTTCCACTCCCACACTACTACAGAAGTCAGACACACGCTTCTAACGTTGTAAAGAGAAATGCCTGAGAAACTTTCAGCAACAAATATCTTCTGGAGTCGTCCGCTGTAATGAAATGACACAAAAATTCACAAAATTTCTTACGTAACTAGTGGGATACTTGGGTACTGGAGTAGTGCTACTTAGTGTAAGAAAAACATAAAACTAACGAAAATTATTATTTATTTTTCAAAAATTCTGAGAAATCACAATGGCACTTTTGGTTATTAATTGAACAAGTTATATCCTGGTTCTTTTTGGAATGTGAAGTTACCTCTCAAGGATAGGATTCGCTAATGAAATTTCTATACAAAGTTTAAGATTGTTATTGACGTGGCAGAATGTCTCGGGCCGCGCCTACTCAACTTGAATAATTATCCGTTACAATGTTGCTAGGTACGGTCGAGGCTGTCCCATGTGAAATGCAGTGAAGTGTACTGTTGTGGAGGAAATATGGGGCTCACAAGAGCTGTAACGCACAATACCGTAAGCTGCAATGACTGCTGTATGCCCGCTCGGTGATGACAAATAAGATAACTCTCGTTCTATCTGGATTGACCTTCGCCAATCAAACTCTCCCTACGCCTTGATGAAGTCAAGGACTCCTATTCGCCCCTAGTCTAACTATTTGCGTGGTACACTGGTCACATAACCAGTGAAGTGTGGCGGCCAACACAGTGAACAACGCTTAATCGCAAGGCCTCAATATAGAGTCGCACTCCGATTCGCTCTCGACAGAGGTGCTCTCCTAGTGAAGTACTGCGGAGACACTTGTTCCTCGCTCTTTGAGTACACGTACGAGCGCACACGCTCGTGTTCTCGCTCCAAGAGGGGCAACGGAACGGCCTCCTCTCCACTCAAGACATAAAGGGGTATATCTTTCGGTCTCTTCCATTATTCCTTCAGCTCAAGGCGTCAGGAATATCGTCTGCCAATCAGCATTGCTCTTCTAAAACGGGAGAATGACGTTTCGTTTAAGGCGACCAATCCGGAAATCTGTAGCATCGGCGTTTGGCGTTTGCTGTCTCCCTGTGAAAACCTCTGAAACTGTGTGCTATGTTTGTAAAGAATGCATAGGCTGGGCGCTCCCACACAATGTAGCGGAATTTGCTTTTGAGCCGAACGTGGGGTCATTCTTCCTTTCACTCGGGGAAACGTTGTCTGCTCTACGGGCAGTCTCTGTCCGACGTAGATAGGCTGACTCGTCTTCTGAAGGGATCGGCCTCCCAGCGTGTGGTCTGCCTCTCCCGAACTAAGTGCTCCTGTGACCATAGTGTCTGGAATGCGTGTGTGTACGCCAGCACCGAGTATTTCAATCTCGGTGCACACTTGCGATTTACTAGTTATTTGCATACCGTTTACATGAATTCATACAACATTGACTTTATCGTATCGAGTTTGGGTTCGAATGAAGCGTCTTGATGTGCAGAATATGACTGTGGGGGGCGGAATAAGTAAGCAATGAAAGTCAGGAGACCACGACGTCTTACACCGTGTATGTTGAATGGACAGTTTTCTATGTGTGGCACTGGATACTAACCATGTATGGTCTTCGCGTAAAGGAGGTGGTAATTGCCTCATGGGAGCCATCCATTATTCTTCTTCGGCACTAAGGGGCTCCTTAACTGCTACTGGAGTCTCAACAGATAGATTGTGTCAGCATGCCACAGAATTCCTGCTTCACAACTTTTCATTTTTCAAGACATGCGTAGACTGGAGGTCCAGGTGTTGTAGGAATGTGGTATACTCTGGTGTGCTTCACTGGTGTCAGGGTGTGCGATTGTTTTATGACCTCATAATTTCCGTAACAGATATGGAGTATCGCCCAAAGTCATTCACTCTGTCATCGGGATGTTACAACGCTCCTTTCCTCGGCTATCGAAATTAGTGGAAGAATTTATCAGTGGCTGATGTCGTAGATCGGGGACCAGGCATTAAAAAGATTAGAAATCAACTCCTAGAATGGGTTGTGTCACGTCTAACACCATGAACTGCCATTGCAGTCGGTGACGTAAACCGAAATTGCGTAATAGTGTTACGTGGCCATATGTTCTGATCTTGGAGTCGCTGGCAGCGAATAAATAGTAATCATCGTAGCTGCGGCGTGGTAGTCGGGTTGACGGGTACACTGAGAGTTCTGCTCTGAATCTACTAAATACTGTATTTCGGTGTCACGGTCCATGACGCAAAGGCAGGCTATGCTATTGCTAGAAGCAGCTTTTGGTGACAGGTATTCTGTGGCATGCTTCCACTTGGACGTTGACGAACTTCTTATGATACCAGCAGATTTTCAACTTAGTAAGTGATCGTCTGCAGCTTCACGATGATCGCCGATGTAGCCGTCGACGAGTGTGCGTCATTCTCAGTGAAGTGATTTGTAGACATCCCAGCTAATTGCGACTGCAGGGATGAGAGAGTCACGGATGGGTATGTTTACTCAATTAAGTCTGCTATCTGTGCTAGGGTGTTCATTTCACCGGTAAAAATCGTTGAATATTCACTATCAAAAACAGTCTTGATCACAATTTATTTATTATGGTGCCCGGTTTCGACCACTACTGTGGTCATCTTCAGACCAATGAGTTAGAACTTGCTTCCGCTGGACACATTGATCACTGTCACTCCCATAATTTATTCAAAAGTAATTAAAAATCGTTGAATTTTTAAGGTAGTTGAGATAACCAGATGTTTCGTAGTACATCATTACTAAGTGCATTACTCACCACCGTCCGTATATGTCGTAGAAGCTGCAATGGGGTGCAACCGTCGAGTTCATCCGTTCGTAAAAGTCTTTCCAGCCGCTTCGTCTCGGATTAGGATGTGCGCATCACTGAAAAGTTTTTGGCAAATGCATACCGCTTGGCGTTCGGCTAGACAAACGGAAAAGACGATGCTGACCATCAAGGTAATTTTTAGTACAAGAGAATTAAAAGAGATTAAGGAAAGATACCCATTTTTTAAAATTATACCACGTATGCAACACCGTGAAGTTATTTCTTACATGGCAAAAGTAAATGTAGTCTGCAGTCCAGTGCCTCGTCTGTAAAAAGTCAGCCCTCATTGACAATTAGTTCGAGTTTGTCAGCCTCCTAATTAAGCTCCAGATGAGTGTGGTAGTAGTTTCACAAAAAAAGAGGGGTGGGGGAGTGAACACTTGAGGAAACAAGAAATTAAGTAAGAGGTGGATGAGCGTTCTTACATTATCCAGCAGTATCTTCAAAGCTGGTGGGGCGTTTAGAGTCTCCGTCAGGGGGGATTATACAGAACGCAGATACGTCAAAACAATTGAGGGGTGCACTCCTAGGTTTGTTACTGCTCGGTTGCTCAGTATTAGAGTGTTACGGAACTTCTCGTGAGCTTATGGAGGAATCCTTGGAGGGATGAGGAATATCTTTTCGACAAGCACTAGGAATTACCATACAGTACTCCACTTTCTCAATGGGCTATGGCAGTTTCTAGTGGCATGCTGCCGTACTGTGTGTTGCGATTTCGATCCGTAGCAAATCTGCAGACAAGTAACTATAAATAAATAAAAAGTACAGTTTTTTTCTAGGTTATTACTAAAATTACATCATTACGCCTAGCATTTCATTGCTCACTCATTTCATAGAACACTCGAACGCAGGTAAAATGATTGACTTTGTATATAAAAACAAAACTTCACCGTTTCGGAACCTCAATAAGTAAAAACACGAATAGGTATAATGGGCAAAAAATTGACTACAGTTTCCTGTTAACTCGTTTTGTTAACTGGAACTACCGTGGAAATTATATTGATTGCAATACATCATGTCATCAGACCAACATTTTTGCGATTGGTTTGCTGAACATTCTGGAGAGTTCGAGTGCATGATTTGGTCACCCAGATCGCTCGAAATGAAACCAATCGAAGATTTATGGAACATAATATAGCGGTCTGTTCGTGCACAAAATTCTGTTCTAGAACCACTTTCGCAAATGTGGACGGCTAGAGAGACAGCATGGCTCAACATTTCTGCGGTGGACTTCCACCTACTTGTTGAGTCCATGCGACCTCGAATCGCTGCACTACGCCAGACAAAAGGAGGTCCGACACGATGTTAGGAGACATTGTCTCAGCGTAAGTCGGCTATTTATGCCGTCAAACGGATATGACGCTGCAGATACTCTAAACCCTAGATGTGATCTTGAGAGAGGTCTACCTTGATGTGCAGCCGGCGGGCAGATTATTCGATGATAACTGAAGCCGCGGACAAACAGGATGTTATCTCTCTGCTACTTGCGGCGATAAACCTTGGAATTTGTACTTCCCGCAAGCCTGTCAGATCTCTGACGAAGTGAGTGGCACTATGTCGTATGAATCCGTAACAAGGTTAGCGATGCATTTAAGGGCAGGATTTTTGTCTACATCGGCATTTGCTACGCAAATTACTGTATGGTATGATTTGACTAGATACATTATACTAATATTTTTTATATCCCTTCGATAGTGATCTGACAATGGCGATGCCGAACCACGTTGTAGGAGAAATACATTGACGGAAAAAAAAAATCGCAACACAAGAAGAAGCTGTGCATCTTAAATGAAAGTTGGTAGGCATGTTGCTACATCTAGTAGCCCCCCCCCCCCCCCCCACCCCTGTGATTACTTTAATTACAAGCCGTAACGGTCGTGGGCGTTAGTTTCATTTGACACTATAATTGGTGACTTGATGTTACTGAAGAATGCGTTTAAGGCAGTAAAGAACCATTATCAACATTTCATTGAGTTTGACCAAGGTCATGTAATTGGGTTACGAGAAACTGGGTGCTCCTTTTGCGATATTGCAGATAGAGTTAGCAGGAATGTAGTTACTGTACATGATTGGTGGCAGCGGTGTTCACACGAATGTATGACCAAAAGGTGACTGGGCGTATGGCTCTGGCGCATCTTACTGCATCTGAAGCAGCATTCTGAGCGGTAGTTGGTAACGCAGTGACACAACCAACTGTTACAAACCGGTTACCTCAAGGACAGGTCCGAACCCGATGTCCTGTATCGTGCATTCCACTGACTTGAAATCACCGTCATCTGCAACTTCAGTGGTGTCCACCGAGATCTCATTGGAGGGCAGGATGGAGGTCTGTTGTGTTTTCTGATGGAAGCTGCTGGTTCTGCCTCTGTGCCATTGTTGGTTAGAAGGAGGGCCTGTCTGCTTGCTAGACACACAGGACCTACACCTGGAGTTATGATCTGATGTGCGATTTCGTATGGTGACAAGAGGACTCTCGTGGTTATCCCCTGCATCTTGAGTGCAAATTTGTACGTCAGTCTGGTAATGCGACGTGTTGTGCTGAACAACATTCTGGTGGTGTTTTCCAATAGTACAACCTTCACCCACGCATGCTGTGCAGTGCGTCGGCATTGGGCAATGACATAATTTTGTAATCACTTTCATCCTTCCTCCAGAGGTTCTGTATAAGCTCTTGTCCCAATCCTAGTCTGAGAAGTGGAACTCAGGACCTATGTCACAGACCATCTAGTAGTGACAGACAATGCTCATCCTGCCATCGTGGTAAAAAAAGGTTCTACTCTCTCTACATTGGCCAAACACTAAGTCACGCTTTCTGAAGATGTTATCTGTGACTGGAACCTAGGCTTTTGCGAGCTCAGAGTTGCGGTTCTTTGAAATACCTCGCACTATCATCAAGTTTTTTTTCCATCCACGTGAAGGGTTGTATTTTTAGCACTGCAAAAGTGTTTAGCTGTATTGTCCTAGGCCCTGGCAGTCTGTGGCACAGTGATGGTCTGGTGTCTGTCCATGTCCCAACAGGAAGCCTTTTGTATCGCGCCTGGATAGGCGGCGGGTGGGTCTGTAGTAGCCGAGAGTGAAGGAAGCGAGTAGGAGCAGGAGAGGTAAAGCACTTCGGTACTGCATGTAACTTTAACACTTTTTACTAGAGTCAAAACCACAAGTAAATATCAAAGGCATACAAAACTTTGGCCAGGATGAGCACGTAGGTGTGAAGCCATAGTCCATGTCTAATCAAAGTCTCAATAGCAAGCTGGCCCACTCGGTAGCAGAAGCGATATTTCCAGGCTCTTGATGAAATGTGGCGAAATCAAGACGGCACCCACTGAGCTCCACAGCGTCTGCCAGAGGGCGCTGTGGTCGGCGTAGTTAGTCTTCTCTCGTCGTGCCACCTTACGAGAGCGTGCACCTTCGTTGTGGCATCGTAACTATCCACGCCACAAAGCCCATCTTCTACTTTCCTCTGTGCCATGAGTTCACTGTTCAAGTTGTGAAAGGACACAGTCACATGGCCGGCCGCAGTGGCCGAGCGGTTCTAGGCGCTTCAGTCTGGAACCGCGCGACCGCTATGGTCGCAGGTTCGAATTCTGCCTCGGGCATGGATGTGTGTGATGTCCTTAGGTTAGTTAGGTTTAAATAGTTCTAAGTTCTAGGGGACTGATGACCTCAGATGTTAAGTCCCATAGTGCTCAGAGCCATTTGAACCATTTTTTTTTTTTTTTTTTTTGACACCGCCACCTGCGTCCCCTGTGGCGCTGCCTCGCTCAGCAGGGCTCGCCTGCTCCGGATGATGCAGTGTCCATATCTGCACAACATGATATATTAGGTATGCAATACCAACTAGAATGACCACAGAATTACTGCTGCTCCAAAAGTCGCTGTCACGTCCCAGCTTACGATTTTCAGTGCAATTGTCACATTATAAACGTCATTAGCACACTACACCACTGCATCTTCACTTACCACTTATTGACATTGTGAGAAGGATTAACATTCGAACTGTCTGACATTACTGCAGAGCAGAAAGGTTAGCAATAAGGGTGACGATCTGTTGTGCAGAGGGAGCACCACAGTCATTGGAAGATGGTTGGTTGGTTGGTTGTTTTGGGGAAGTAGACCAGACAGCGAGGTCATCGGTCTCATCGGATTAGGGAAAGATGGGGAAGGAAGTCGGCCGTGCCCTTTCAGAGGAACCATCCCGGCATTTACCTGGAGTGATTTAGGGAAATCACGGAAAACCTAAATCAGGATGGCCGGACGCGGGATTGAACCGTCGTCCTCCCGAATGCGAGTCCAGTGTCTAACCACTGCGCCACCTCGCTCGGTCATTGGAAGAGGTCAGGCCTACATCGAAAGGCAGTTCCACATGTATGACATAATAACCTTCGTTTTTGTTCATATTGAGATCAAAACGTCTAATCAATTATGGTCTCTTAGGGACTGATCTTTATTGATTTTGATGAAGTGTATTTTCATTGTCACAACCTTCACAGACTTTGATGTTGCTACATAGTAAACAAAGCTTGTGCAGAACGGTATGCCTCACCCCCTAGTGTCTCCCTTCCTCTCCACCCCCAGCCCGTTTCCGTACCTTTACTGTTGTGTCCCACCCTCTCTCCATCTCTACACCCTCCGCCTCCTTTCCCAACGTAACTTCCACCATCTACCCCTCGCAGATGATGAGCTTCGCTTTGACATCTACCCTTCCTACCAACTCTAACCCCATCTTCCTGTTGCCTCCTCCTCAGGGCTACCTCTCCTCCCCGTACCTTCTCCTGAGTGGCTTTCCCCTCCTACTCCCCCTCCCTCTCTTGTGCTCCCCTTCAGTGTCTCTGCACTCCCTCCTGCCTTGTCTTCCCTCTTCATCTCCTGCCCCACCAGTCTCCTGCCTCTTGTTGTACCTGCTGACGCCCCTACTGTCTTCATCGCGCCGCCTCCCTGCTGCCCCTTGCTCTCCCCACCTTTTCCATCCTCTCCGTCCTCTCCCTCGGCAGGTCCTAAATGGAGGCAGCAGGAGGCCGCAAGCCATCTGGCAGCAAATGGATTGGCGCTGGTCGCAAGCGGCGTCAAGTGGTGTGGTGGATACGTATACCAACAAAGGTGGCAGCTGTTGTAGCAGTGGGTGATGCGGCACTGGAATCAGTGAAAGCTACTCTGTCAAATTCTTTATCAAATTCTGGTCACAGTTGTAGCACTTCAAACACGAATGGCCGACAGGTGTCGAGACCATTAGCTTCCACTTCACGAAGTGAAGTTGAGGGTGTAATTGGCATGGAGAGAATTAAGAATGAACTGAGCAGTACTGGAATTTTCAGTCCTGATATGTGCTCGCCACGAGTATTGTCTGAAGATGAAATGGGATTATGTTGTCTGAGCTTTGTGTCAGTAGAACAAGTTAAAGTCGAATCACTGGCAATGAATCTGATTGAATATCCGCAGGCGCTGATGACATTCGAGCAATTACAGATTCAGTAGCGAACTGTCTCTATTGTCAGAACTGATTACCAACCCGTTATACTGTTATCACAATTTGGATTCTTAGGGAATCTCAAGCAGGTATTTAAAAAAAAAATAAGGAAAGTAAATTAGAATGTGCAAACGAAACATGTATATTTAAGGAAGAGACTGACATAGTCACTTCTCATGTGTCAACAGTAGTGTCGAATGTAAAATCGAAAGTAAAGCATGACAGTGAAAAACAAGGTGCCCAATGACGAGTACTATTGGAGCAGCAGGTTGATATACAGTTCAACAATATTGTTTCAAAGGTAGATTCAGGTCTCAGTGGAGTACATAAGATTTGCAATGCATTTTGCAAGAAATGTCGGTAAATTGCATCTGGGATATTCAGCCACCTGGTGCAGTTCTTTGTAGTTGACGGCACCTCAGCGACTTGTGCATCGAGGATGATGACGACAACAAACACAACCAGTTCTGAGCAAAGAAAATCCCCTATCCAGCTGGGAATCGAAATCGGGGCCTTCGAGATCGAGAGTAAACAAGAGCATGCAGTTATGGCAACACTGCCGGTATCAAATGCCAAAGTCTTCAGTGCTACAGAGAAGTTTTCCGAAGCAATATGGCGTGAGGTCACACCACCTGTGCAGTATGTCATCATAGACCACAAATACTTGATCAATTTGAAGCCAGGTATAAACATGGTTTGGGTAGATTTCTTAGATTTGTATTACCATTATGTTAATTTTGATCTGAGTTACATGAAAATTAATGTCAAGTCAAAGGATGTTCTGGTACCGTTATGAAACAAGTGTTAGAGGAATCTCTGAACTTCAGAGCATAGCCAAACTCAATAACAAACAAGAGGTACAAAGCGTAATTTTATATGGTCTCGGAACAATGGTTCAAATGGCTCCAAGCACTATGGGGCTTAATATCTGAGATCATCAGTCTCCTATAATTAGAACTATGGCCTCGGAGTTAAAAGGGAAACACAAAGAGAAAATATGATCCATCTTCTAGAGAGAGAGAGCCAGAGATATTTTAGGTGGAGATATATAAACGGATGGCAGTGCAGGAAGCGTTATCCCAATGAACCTGAGCTGTCATGAACAAATTTTCCTTTTCTATTCTCCTCCTCTCTGTCTTCCCTTGAGGTACTTTCTTTCTTTCTAGTGTGGATATAGCAATCTGAGAAAGTTTTATGAAATAATTCACAGAGAAGTTATTGAAATTACAAGAGATTATGCCGAGAAGTTAAATGTGGATATGAAATGGTCCGAAGGTAGCGTGAGAAAAGTAAAGTACCCGAGTTAGCTAATTGAGAATAACGGTTTGAATAAAAGGGAAATTCATGGAGATGAAATATAAACTAGGAACAAATATGTCCAACCCAGGATATTGGAAGCGATAATGCAGGATTTGATGACGAATAATGTTAGGATTTAAATTAAAAAGGTTGAATAATGCCTACCTATAAAGAAGAAGCAGCTTGGAACTGAGATAACTGTATGACGTGCAGTTAGTGTACAAGAATGAAGTTTATTTTGAACGAGAGCAATGTTTTGCGTCACAGACAATTCAGTAATCGGAGTTATATTAAACTCGAGCATCGAGCAACAAAATATTGTTTTCAGATGGGCATTACTGTAGCGGCGTGAGCTTGGAGCAATGTCTGAGCAGCCCACATCGACGAAGAGGTGCAAAATATATAGTGAAAAAGTAAAAGAAGCGAACCAGTCGATTGTAATAGAACAGTATAGAACCTGGAGAAAAAAGTCGATGGGGTCGAGAGCTGGATCCACTGGTAACAGTAATACTTGATAAGAAGTAACGGGGAGATTCCAACAAATGTTCAAATGTGTGTGAAATCTTATGGGACTCAACTGCTAAGGTCATCAGTCCCTAAGCTTACACACTACTTAACCTAAATTATACTAAGGACAAACACACACACCCATACCCGAGGGAGGACTTGAACCTCCGCCGGGACCAGCCTCACAGTCCATGACAGCAGCACCTTAGAAGAGATTCCAACATTTTCCCAAAAGTATTACAGAACTATTCTGGAAAAGAAATCTGAAAAAGAGTGCTGGGTTTACGCCATATACGAATTTCATAACACGGCAAACCATTAGGGGCCTTCAGGCACCAGTGTGAGGCAGAATTTCTTAGGTTTCTGAGCTGTCCACAGTTGAGAAAGAGAGACACAGAGTAGGGTTTGCAGCAGAATGCGCTGGTAACGAAGAAGGATTTGGTGTCGTCGCAGCACTGCAGCGTGCATCAGAACTACTCCCTGTCCTAGTCTCTTTCTTACCTCGAGGTGGAGAACCAGAGTCAATCTTCATACGTCTTTCTGATCACAATTTTAATGCTATCATGTGAAATTGTGTGGTGAACGTGGAGCGGAATATTATTAATGCGTGGAAGAGTAGCAGTCAAGACAGTACCTACATCGCCTAAGGACGGTATCCTAGTGCAATATCGTGTAAACTGGATTTGTGCTTAGATCTAATCAGTAAGGATGGATAACTGATAATGATGATTGTGTGTTGATGTTTTTCTTGCAATCAATCGTATTCATTGTTGACGTAACTTAACTGAACGTTCACCGCGGTCAGCGCGGCGGATTACCTAGCGAAGAGGCCCAGTTTCGATTACCGGTCGAGTCAGAGACTTTCTCCGCTGAAGGACTGGGTATTGTGTTGTAATTATGTTTTTATGATCGTTAGCGACATTACACTCTTGAGCAGGCTGAGCAGCCACGTCAAAAAAGCCAATAAATTAAAAAAACAAACAAAATAAAGAAATTGCTAATGCATAAAAAGGTAACGAACCAGCCAAAATACAAGGCTATGAAATGCAGAAATAATTTTTGTGTTAAACAAATTTGGATAGAAGTAAAGTGTACTTGATGTGTTAAGTAGTGGCAAAAAGTTGTGTTAATGATACTGTCATTATAAAGTCGTGCATGTTTTAAAAACAATGAAGCAAGGTGAGATGCGGCATTCGTATGTTATCTCACTGTGCAAGCTCCTTTCACAACCTCTAAGTTAGCGGATTACAATAATGATTAAGATAAGGAATCCGCTGGAAACATAATTAGATAGATGTGAGTTTTTGTTAAAGTGAAGTTAATGAAAACTTTGTTGTGATCGGGGCCTGCAGTCTCGAGATATTTAAATTTTAATGGCATATAATAGTAAAGAATATACAGTAGCTAGCAGCGGGTACGAGAAGCCATTGTTGAACAGTAGGGACAAGGCGAGCGCAAAAATCGGGAGTCACAATAGGTGAATTTCTGAGGGCAGCGTCGGGACCTTTCGAGGGTTGGTATAAGAATACCAGGAATGAAATAACAGGACAGAGTTTCCAGGTACAGTACGCCCTCAGCTATGACCCAGTTAACAGTACAAGGCAGTGCAGCGCAGGAAGGAAATACAGCCCATCTTGAAATTACGTGTTGTCTGAAATAGAAGATAGGCGAAAATATTTTATATAGGATTCTGAGAGTGCCTCTACTAGAGCAATTGAAATTAGCCATTTTATAATGAGAGGAACTGATACGCCGGATCCTCTGATGTCACTGCAGGATAGAAAAGTTAGTAGCAGTGTTGATGAGTCATTGAATAGGTTGAACGCACCGGGTACTGCAATAGAGTGGACCTGTATCGAACATCAGCACCACAGCAATGGCATAATGAGCCTTGTTTTTGCTCATGTCAAATTAGTAACATCTAATCAAGGACAAGCACGTAATCAGTGATTTTGATTGATGTTGATAAAGTATATTTTCATTGTGACAGTCTACATGGACTTAGACGATGATAGATAATCAGCAAAGCTTATGCCGTTGAATATACCATCAACCCAACACATGTCGGTAAATGTGGTGATGTGGACTTAATATTGATTATTGTCTATATCGTCACTGATAACCTCTTGTTTGTGACAGCAGGTTTCTGTCATTTCGTGTTTTGGATAATTGTGTTGCTTATTGCCAGCAGATCTATAACAATACTGGTGGTCAAATTCCCACGTGCCAAAGAGCATAAATCGTATGCCGTACATTATAGCGGTGTTTTGGTAGCTTAGAATCGTAAATTCATACGCAAGTAGCTGTCTCGTTCTTGGTGGTAGTCCTTGTTGTGACTGACAGTTCGCATATTTTCACAAACACAGCTTTTATTTATGTAAGTTTACAAGGTTGATGACTGTACAACAAAAGAAAAGTAATAATAATGATGCCAGAGAAAGTCTCCTAATTGAGACAAACAAAAGTTCACTTCTAAATTTCCACAAAGGTTCGTGGTAACATACACACTAATAAAAGTCCATTTCAGAGACGAAGACGTAATCCTCAGCGGTCGAAGTCCACAGGTCAGCATCCGGAGTGAACTGAACTTCAGGGCTGGTTCTAGCCCCTAAATAGCTCTTTCCAGCTAATCAGGTTTTGGCATAGTGATGTTTCCTGCAGGCCGTGGCTCGAGCTCCCTCTGCAGGAAACAGTGCTCGGAATGTCTGTTTCCATTATCTTGCATGTAAGTAGCTGGAGTTTACCATGGTGCTTTTGGTACTCCTTGGACATAGACAACCCCATCCCCTGTGGTGTAACATGGGTTGCCGGCCCTCAGGGGCTACCTTGGCTCCGGCATAACAGTCTTGTATTAACCGAAAGTAGCTGTAGTCATCTCAACTCCGTGAATTTTGAAAACGGCCATCGAACTTTATAGAATCAACTTAACGTATGTACATCTTCCAAATTGGATGAAATTTCTGCTTAACAAGCTTTTAATATTTATTTGCTGGTGCACCAACCTCACCGAGTTAGTTGTTGTGTTAGAATAACTCGTTATCAGAGCTCATATGTTGGAGCACACTGTATGAACAACCGCATTACAGCTATAGACAGGTGAACTTAATAGGTCCATTGATGTCGAGAACGCAATACCAAGAGGTAAGTCTGTGTTGGAGCTTAATCACGCATCCCTGTCAGGCTACTGCTTCCTGGTTGAGGCACCTGGTTCCATGGTACTTCACTGACCAGTGTTTTTAATTTGTTTTCTCACGATATAAATCGATTTAGTTTTAACAGCAAAAGGGGGCAAATCCAATTAATTTCCAGTATGGGAGGATTTTACATGTTTCAACTTGATAGGGTCTATCAACTGTCTAAATCTATTTCCTGGTAGCGTAGATAGCCACTGTGTTTGCAACTGGCAAGCTGCATTGGAAGGTCTACATAACAGATTCTAAAGAAGAAAAACCCTTGCCAAGAAGCAAATGTTGAAGAAGCTCACGAATGAAACAAAAAGGTTACCGTTACCAGGCGTTATGGATTGATATTGACAAAGCCTTTCAAAGATTTAAACCTTCATCATCAGGTGGCTATATCTGTGTTAAAATGACGTGTGTGTGTGTGTGTGTTGTGTTACGAATTTGGGATAACCTGCAGCACTGTCTGGTAGAGAAACAAAACACTATTTCAGAACGTGGCTCTGTGGAGACTTTTGACTAAAGGCTAAACGTAAATGTGAAGATAACTATAACACAACTAAAATAGGATATCTCCAGTGGCCACAGGGTGCTGTCTCTGCCGTAATAAATCACACACAAACGCTCATAATTTTTAAAAAAATATGGTGTCTAGCAACGGTTAGGTGTAAAGAACATATTTATTTTAAAACACAAGGAAACCATAGCAAAAGATAACCATTATTTTAGAGTAAGTCTTAGCGTCGTGGAGAGCTTTGGTTGAGGCGATGAAAATATAAGTTACAGTAAATAACTGAAGTGGAACACAAATCTTTTTCTGTCGAGATTACATAGTTTAAACTTTATGCTCATTTATGTAATCAGGTGACATATTGAAAACATTAAGTGCAATAATTATGTTGCCAATAGGGAAAAACTATACATAAATGGCTATTTAGACTAGGATTCAGAGAAAGTCGATGAGATCAGTGAGAGAAAGAGAGCAAAGTGTTTATTATGCCAGAGCTGTTAGCTGTTAAGATTGTAATTCCACTAGACAGTGTCGCAGGTTATGCCAAAATTGTAACACAACTCATATAAATGCATCTGATCGTGAAGGTTTAAAACGTGGAAACGCGTTGGGCATATAAATAAACAGTGATTGGTATCAGTAAACTTGTTATGTAATTCAATATCAATAACAGTCACTGTAAATCCTACACTAAGATGAAAGAAGTGAGCACAATCGTAGGGACAGCTATAGGAGTAGCTTCGTTTAATTATACTACAAAGGCCATAGAAATGGCTGATTGAAATAGTGTCATTGCCGTTTTTATTGAGAGTTTTTGAGGCTGTTGGATGCTGTCAATTGCTTTTATTGCTGCTGTAGCTCTTTCTTTCACATAGGCATTCAATGATGTCAGTATTTTTTGCAGAATTACTCTGTGGTATTTGTGTTTTGGAACTATTTCTTCTGGTGTGTTCTGAAGGGCGAGGGCGTCTTTTGGTTTGCTTTTGCTGTGGTTTGTTTATAGGTCATTTTCCACATGACAAGAGTCTGTTTAGCACTTTCTGTAGGACCTATTGGCCTTGTGAACCTTACGCAATCCATGTAATCTTACACACACTAAAAGGTGATGACCTAGTAATATTAGAGAAAGTCCAATATCGCTATATGAAACTAATCCTGGGCGTCGGGAAGATAGTGACTTAGAGAGTGGCTTACGTCTTAATGAAACCTTCTTCATCAAAGACGTCAGGATGTAAGTCTCCTGCCTCGCACCGAGGCCTACAAAAGTTCACACTAAACACCTATAGAAAAACACAGCAGGGAGGCAGAGAGCGAAGTGACAGAAGAGTGGAAAGAGGCAAACTGCGAACTCAGACACGATACCCAAAAATATGGATTCTACCACAAGTTCTACCATAGCAAGAGAGTCCCATCCGAATGAAGACTGCGTATGTGAACTGTGAAATGAACACTGTGAAAGATATCATACAAAAAACTGCGAAAAAGTACAGTGTCAATAATAAAACTAGGACTAAGATAATATAACTCAGCTTTGTATCTACACTTATTTCTATTTGCAAGTTGTGCGCATTTTCATTAACAATAATAAAAGCCCATATAAATCAAGTTGCATAAAATGTATGCTGTTCTGTAAATTTCAACCTGTCCAGACGAAGCCACATTTTCTATAGTCCTAGGAGGCATATCCTTGGAGTTGAATTCACCTAGTGTATGGAGGACCATTCTTGGGGGAAATACTGTCTTACATCGTGTGATTAAAAAAAAAGATCAGGTTTAAACTGTTTATTACAAACTATAAAAGATAGACACATTGCACATGACATTGGGTAAAGGAATGTTTCAAGTATTGACACAGCTGCTGTGTTGTTAATTTATCTCAACATGGCGACGACACCACAAGAGAAATGATTTTGTGTGTTGGAACTTGTGCGAATTCAGTCCATTGTTCAACCGAGAAGTGCATTCCGCTATCGGTTCAACAGGAAGCCGCCTTTGCAGAGGCAGATGTATGACTGTCACACAAAATACTTGGATGCTGGTTGCATATGCAAATGCAGGAGCACTGGTCGGCCACACATGCCTAGTGAAAATGTCGAGCGTATCCGAGACGTGTTCACACGGAGTCCTTAGAAGTCAAGAAGACTGGCAGGCTAGGAACTTCAACTTCCTCAAACTACGCTGTGACGTGTTCTGTAAAGACACCCGCATATGAAGTCTTACACGTTACTGCGTCAATTGCGTCCCAGTGATCATAAGGTACGAATTTAGCATTTCAGTTCTCCAGGATATGGTAGAGAATACCAAATCCGAGCGGCTCATTTTTTCGCACAAATCGACGTTTCATCTGTCGGGCAAAGTAAGCTGCCATAATGTAATAATTTGGGGGTCACAAAATTCTGGCGTCGTCGTCGACCATGAAAGAGACTTACCGAAACTTTATGTATTTTTTGCCGTTTCTATTCACTAAGCCTACGCACTTTTCTTTTTTACGGAAGAAACTGTGACAGGAATGTCGTACCTGGACATGATGCAAAATTGGTTGTTACCTCAACTTCAGGAAGATGTTGGCGCCGCGGCTCACTTTTATCTTCGTTTGCGGGGCTATCTTAGAAACAACATCCCACATGTTATATTGGAAGAGGTGGAGAACAAGATCCTGTTTATTGCTTTTGGACTCCCAGGTCACGAGAGCTCACACCTTGCGATTTTTTTTCCATGTGGATACATAGAGTCTTTCTTCTACCTATGACAGTTACTCTTCAAGAGCTGAGAAATCGAATTGTTTAAGTTGTCGATTCAGAACAAGGACCTGTTGATCTGTGTGTGGAACTAAATGCACTACGGTTTCGATATTTTTCGAGCAACACAAAGTGCTCTTGTTGAGTGCATAGTATACTGTTTGTGCGAAGATAAGACTCTGAAACTTTCTCTATCTAGTGGCGTGCACAATGTGTTTCTGTCTTTCTTTTCCTGTAATAAACGATTGAAATCTGTTCTTTCTCTCTGAATCATCACGTACTAGTTGACACCTGTACTGTTTCCAGTACGTCATAAGAATGGCAATCACAGATGCGATGAAAACATTTCAAGTACTAAGAAGTTATTTTCAGTAAAATGTTTCACATAATTTACAGGAATATTGTACAAAATCGAATAGAGCATGTGCATAACACATTATTCCACACTAAATCCAGCGTTATTGCTGAAATTTGGTGACAAATGAGAAAACTGAGCTACGAATACGTTAAGGAAGACAAATTAACGATGTTTCTAATATCCTACAGAAACACTCAGCATAATAAAATGTCCCCAGCGAAGTTGCTCCATGACAGAAAGATGAGAACAGCCACAAAAGAAAATGAAATTCGTGGATGGAGCTTTAAAACTAATGATAAGGTAATTTATTCAGAGGTGCACAGAGGGAAAAAGTATGGTACCCTGGCACAGGGGAATAAAAACTAGGATACGTCTTAAATACGGATAATAGACGAAGGTGGTGGTACCAGCTGTTAGCATGTGCACCAGCTACAACCACAACATTATAAGACTTTACATTTCGCAGTCTACAAACGTTTCTCAGTTTCATATGATGACAACAAATCACCTCTGGAGGGGGAAGGAGGATTCATAGAACCATAGTCACCGTGAACCAGTGCTGAAGCCCCACAGCGACCAAACCCCATGGAGGCTGCAGCATGCAGGTCAGCACGGATGTGGATTTCATCCACCAACAGCGATAGCAGCATTTGAGGAAGATGCTTTGAAACGCAACCTGGTGAGTCGCGGGTAGGGCAAAGGGAGCGGCAGTGGGGAGAATGCGACGGCGAGTCGTGTGGTCGCAGCTCCACAGGAACTGCAGTCAAGCCTCCCCTACAGCAAGTTTCAACGTGCAGCCTACCCAGCAGGAGGAGTGAGACCGCTAGAAATTCGAGTGGCCTCATGAAGAGTCGCCATCATAACAGGAACTACACCGACAGCAAAGAAAACCAACCACCAGAGAGGAGTAGTGCAAGGTGTGGTGGGCGTGTATCTATTCTGAAGGATGAAGTCGCATTAGAGTGGCGCTATTAGCACCACGAAGAGGATGCAAATCGGGTTTGCTTTAAATACGTGCTGTAGCTGGCCGCTGCTGGCTGCTGCTACGGTCGCAGGTTTGAATCCTGCCTCGGGCATGAATGTGTGTGACGCCCTTAGGTTAGTTAGGTTTAAGTAGTTCTAAGTCTAGGGGACTCTTCACCTCAGATTTTAAGTCCCATAGTGCTTATAGCCATTTGAACCATTTTTAAATATGCCCTGTAATTGTCATGAGGGTTAGTTAACTTTGGGATTGGACTTAGTGAAATGATATTACCCAGGAATGCCTTTAGGTCGACGAAGACACCGTTATTAACAGCTTTCTGAGTATGAACGATGTCATGTAGTAGGACCACGAAAAACCATCTGTTCCTTCCCATGATACTGCAGAAAGATTTGGCAGGAATGTAGATACTGTACATTATTGTTGGCGGCGGTGAGAACGGAAAGTTATGGTCGCAAGAAGACCAGGCGCTGTATGGCCAGGCATTACCAAGTGGGAAGATGTCGTATTCTGCGTATGGCTGTGGCGCTTCGCACTGCATTTGCAGCAGCAATTAGAGCAGCAGTTGGCATGACAGTGGCTCAATGAACTGTTGCAAATCGGTTACTTCATGGCCAGCTCCGAGAAAGACGCCCTGCAGCGTGCATTCAACTGACCCCAAACCACTGCGACTACAATGGAGCCAAGCGAGAGCTCACTGGAGGGCGGAGATGAGATCAGAAATGATGAAATCTGGTCCTGCGTCGTCGCCACTAGTGACCGCGTGATGGTTAGGAGGGGGCCAGGTGAGCCCCAACAAGCAACCTGTCTGAGACCTAGACGTATTGGGCCTGCGCCTGAAATTATGATCTGAGGTGCGATTTTTTATGACAGCAGGAGCACTCTCGTGGTTATCACACGCATTCTGACTGCAAATTTGTACATGAGTCTCGTGATTCGAACTGTTATGCTGCTATTCATAAACAGCACTCCAAGAGGGTGTTTTCCAACAGGGTAGGGCTCGCCCAAATACAGCTATTGTAACCCACTATGCTCCACAGAGTGTCGGCATGTTGCCTCAGCCTGCTCGATCACCAGATCTGTCTCCAGTCGAGCACATATGGGACATCATCGGACGACAACTACAGCGTCATCCACAAACAGTATTAACCATCCCTGTATTGACCTACCAGGTGCAAAGTGCGTGGAGCTCCATCGCACAAACTGACAGCCGGTACCTGCCTGACACAATGTATCTACACTCCTGGAAATGGAAAAAAGAACACATTGACACCGGTGTGTCAGACCCACCATACTTGCTCCGGACACTGCGAGAGGGCTGTACAAGCAATGATCACACGCACGGCACAGCGGACACACCAGGAACCGCGGTGTTGGCCGTCGAATGGCGCTAGCTGCGCAGCATTTGTGCACCGCCGCCGTCAGTGTCAGCCAGTTTGCCGTGGCATACGGAGCTCCATCGCAGTCTTTAACACTGGTAGCATGCCGCGACAGCGTGGACGTGAACCGTATGTGCAGTTGACGGACTTTGAGCGA
This sequence comes from Schistocerca americana, assembly GCF_021461395.2. Taxonomy (NCBI): domain Eukaryota; kingdom Metazoa; phylum Arthropoda; class Insecta; order Orthoptera; family Acrididae; genus Schistocerca; species Schistocerca americana. The sequence goes on from NC_060126.1 coordinate 110,404,810, forward strand.
GGTCGTATAGTGGGCATGCGGGAGGCCGGGTGGACGTACCGCCGAATTGCTCAACACGTGGGGCGTGAGGTCTCCACAGTACATCGATGTTGTCGCCAGTGGTCGGCGGAAGGTGCACGTGCCCGTCGACCTGGGACCGGACCGCAGCGACGCACGGATGCACGCCAAGACCGTAGGATCCTACGCAGTGCCGTAGGGGACCGCACCGCCACTTCCCAGCAAATTAGGGACACTGTTGCTCCTGGGGTATCGGCGAGGACCATTCGCAACCGTCTCCATGAAGCTGGGCTACGGTCCCGCACACCGTTAGGCCGTCTTCCTCTCACGCCCCAACATCGTGCAGCCCGCCTCCAGTGGTGTCGCGACAGGCGTGAATGGAGGGACGAATGGAGACGTGTCGTCTTCAGCGATGAGAGTCGCTTCTGCCTTGGTGCCAATGATGGTCGTATGCGTGTTTGGCGCCGTGCAGGTGAGCGCCACAATCAGGACTGCATACGACCGAGGCACACAGGGCCAACACCCGGCATCATGGTGTGGGGAGCGATCTCCTACACTGGCCGTACACCACTGGTGATCGTCGAGGGGACACTGAATAGTGCACGGTACATCCAAACCGTCATCGAACCCATCGTTCTACCATTCCTAGACCGGCAAGGGAACTTGCTGTTCCAACAGGACAATGCACGTCCGCATGTATCCCGTGCCACCCAACGTGCTCTAGAAGGTGTAAGTCAACTACCCTGGCCAGCAAGATCTCCGGATCTGTCCCCCATTGAGCATGTTTGGGACTGGATGAAGCGTCGTCTCACGCGGTCTGCACGTCCAGCACGAACGGTGGTCCAACTGAGGCGCCAGGTGGAAATGGCATGGCAAGCCGTTCCACAGGACCCAATCCAGCATCTCTACGATCGTCTCCATGGGAGAATAGCAGCCTGCATTGCTGCGAAAGGTGGATATACACTGTACTAGTGCCGACATTGTGCATGCTCTGTTGCCTGTGTCTATGTGCCTGTGGTTCTGTCAGTGTGATCATGTGATGTATTTGACCCCAGGAATGTGCCAATGAAGTTTCCCCTTCCTGGGACAATGAATTCACGGTGTTCTTATTTCAATTTCCAGGAGTGTACATTTGTTTGCTTGGAGCTTACATCGATTACTAAAACACTATTTTCACACTTTCAGTGGCATTTTTCGCGCTTAAATTAGCCTATGAACTTGCAACTTTAATCACTTATACATGTTACCTAGAAAAATGTATTGGGATTCTTTTTCCGTCATTCTATGCCACTGTTTCAAAGTCTTCCTTAACCGAATTAGAGGCATCCTCGAAGAAAATTTCATCGTTCAACAAGCTGGCTTTCGACCTGAACCTCATTCGACACATCGAACATGGTTTCGAACAGGGTAAGATAACAGGAGTTGCCTTTGTCGACCTAACAGTTGCATACGACACTTACGAACCACAGGAAGTTGCTGAGGAAAATTTACCGACTCACCAAGGATTACCAACTAACATCCCTTATTGGTACTTTTCTGCAAAACAGAAGATTCCAAGTCTCTCTCCATGGTAAGAAGAGCAGGTGGCACATGCAAAAGAATGGCTTACCTCAAGGCAGTGTGTTCGCCCCTGTGTTTACACTGATGACCAGCCCAGAACGGAAAATTCCAGGCTTTTCATCTATGCTTACCATACTGCAGTGGCTGCTCAAGGAAAGACGTTTGAAGAAGTAGAGGAAAAGTTGACTTCTGCGCTAGATACGCTTGGCGCCTACTAAAAAGCCAATCATCTAAAGCCAAATCCCAACAAGGCTCAGGTGTGCGCATTTCACTTGAAGAATAGAGAAGCTCGGCGGGAACTGGACGTTACATGGCAAGGCAAACGAACGGAGTATTGTTCAACACCAGCGTGTCAAGGTGTTACCCTTGACCGAACTGTTCTTCAAGAAACATTGCCATAACACCAGGCTGAAAATTAGTTCACGGAATAACATCTTGAGGAAGCTCACAGCCACCGCCTGGGGAGCAAGTCCTGCCTCGCGGGATTAGCCGAGCGGTCTTTGGCGCTGCAGTCATGGGCTGTGCGGCTGGTCCCGGCAGAGGTTCGAGTCGTCCGTCGGGCATGGGTGTGTGTGTTTGTCCTTAGGATAGTTTAGGTTAAGTAATGTGTACGCTCAGGGACTGATGACCTTAGCAGTTAAGTTGCATAAGATTTCACACACATTTGAACATTTGAGCTAGTCCTCCCGTCCTGAGAATTTCGACTCTTGCTTTGTGTGTGTCCACTGCAGGATACGCTTCACTTGATTGGAGTGCATCCACTCACACCAAAGAGGTTGACATTGCAATCAATGAGACCGTCCGAATCTTGTCGGGATGTATGAAGCCAACCCCAGTCGATAAAATCTACCCGATTGTTGGAATAGTTCTCCCCACTATTAGTAGGGCATTTGCTGCTGATATAGAGAGGGCTACGCAAACTTATGATCCCCGACATCCACTGCAGATCATCAGGCTGTAGTCCGTCGACTGAAGTCGAGAAAGAGTTTCATCGCCAGGACTCAACCACTAGAGGGAACACAAGAGTCTAACCGTATCACCTGGTGGAAGAGCAAGCTACCACCTGATATCCCTGTACAGGAAGAGCTAGCTCCAGGAAATGACTTACCCTACCCTATTTGAAGATCGCTCAGTCGTCTTATGGTGGGCGTTCCTCTTTGTAAGACCAACATGCGGAAATGGGGCATTCTTCCACCTGATGGAGATACATCCTGCGAGTGCGAAACAACACAAGACCCGGCCCACCTGCTAATTTGTCCTCAACTTGAACAACCCTGCACATCACAGGACCTGAACTAGAGAAACAACAAGGTCATCGGAGTTGTTACCTTCTGGAAATGCTGACCGGACATGGAAATGAATGGATGAATGAATGAATGTCACACACAGCTATCTCGTGTAACAAGTAGGACGCTATTTCATATCACAGTGATGCAAGCCGCGTTCTGTGGCTTAATGAGAAGTTCCATCAAGATCAGCAGTTCGACCACAGCACACCTGCCGAAGAGCAGTGGCATGTTCGCTGAAAGAATAGCGCACGCGCCAGCGACGAGACAGACGGAAATCAGTAGTCCATTAACAACGCCAGATATTGCGATGGACCAGAGTATACACCGGCAAAAAGATAGTTGTGTTCACCGATTTGGAGTTTGTCTCTGAAGAGGACACTGGCATTGCTAGAAGTGTTTTTACGACGATCACATGATAGTTGTGTATTTGTGTTACTGAATAAAGCAGAGTTTCGTACACGGAAGCTTGTAATTATTTTAGTCGTGTTATTTATCTGCAGCCGTGCCTGAAAGCGTTTAGTCGGATTGCCGCCCCTGTTCACACAGACATATATGCGGCCTCTCGTAGACTGTTGGCAAAGTGCTGAAGTCACAGAATCTACATCGATTAGCGACGATGTGGAGTTACAACAGAAAAAAGATATTTTTTCAATGATGGTTAGACTGGGTTTGGGATACCTAACGTCACCGGGGAGGCTGTTACAATGTTACACTCGCATATGGAAGGAAGGTTTATGTAAGATCAAGGCACATTTGTACCAAATGTCAACCAATTTAAATAATCAGAAATTATAAAGTGGTGCAAGTGTTTGCAATCCTCAGAAAATCAGGAAGAAGTCTGGGGGAAAGTCGGTAAACATAAAGTACGTGTAAGACACAAAAGAAAGAAGAATGGAAATATGAACACAGAAAATAGAATGAGTAAAAGAAAGAAAGGCAAAATTAATCAGGTGAGGCATCACAGCAGGAGGCCACACAGCGGACGATGTGAAGGAATTCTAAAGCATTTGAACAAATTAAAGTTTTATGAACGAAGCAAGGAGGGTATCAGAAGAACACCGGCTTAAGGAAAGAGAGAATTCGTCACCAAAACTGATCTGCTTGTATCGAACAGGCTTTAATTTGAGACTGAAATGGCTGGAAATGAACCAGGCGTCACAATGAAGAGAATCGTGCCATGTGGGAAAACTGGGAAAGTAGAGATGTGGTTTTACAAACAGATTCTGAAAATTTAGTTGACTGATAAGACAAGGAATGAATAAACTCTCAGCAGAATCAATGAGGTGAGAAATGTATGGAAAAGGCTGACAAGAAGAAGGGACAGGATGTTAGAAACTGCATTGAGACTTCAGGTAATTTAACCTATGGTGCTACAGGAAGACTTAGAGGAAAAGACAAGGACTGTAGGCTGCACTCCCAAATTGGAGTACACTAAGACATTTGGTAAAAAGTGCAGAAAGTAAACAATATATAAAGGATACTCCATTAAACTCTTTGACATAAAGAACTTTGGATCTAAAAAGCCAGATAAAGAATGTGCTAAATTCAGCATGACTTTCGACAACTCTATCCTGAAGTAATGCAACAAAATTACTTCAGTCGAGTTTTTGGTTCCACCTACATCTTTATGCATGTACTTCTCTTCCTTTGTAACACATATAGCCTTAACGTCGGGCACCACAAGAAATCGGCACCATTTAATACTTCGTTGCGTTATTTACGCCAACATTTATAATAATAACTGCATTGACAACACTTGCATCTGTTTCTTCGACACCGATTACATAAATCTCTTACATTAATGCACTGTGCAGTTGCAGTTACTTACACTTGACACTACTGCAGTTCCATAATCAGACTTAAACCTCAGACGTTCAACTTTGTATCTTACTAATTTCCTTTTCCAAACCCCGAAAGTTCTGTTTCAAAATGTTTACCGGAACATCTGTTAGATCGTCTTTACATGTTGTACGATTTAACTCAATTATCATGTGTATAAAAGATAAATCAGAACAGTGAGTTTCAGTACAGCTCTACAAGACAGAGTGTATGTCATCAGCCAATTATATATTTGTACAAGGAAACATCGTATATTGTAGTATTGTCGGGGACAGTAGAAAAGTAGAAAAGACAAAAATAATGGCAGAACAATCGAATCGAGGTGAGTAAAATCGGATACGACAAATTTGCTGAGACCTCTCATGGGCACCGTTTATTACATTCAATGAAGTGTAGTGACTATGAATCAGAGATTGCACATATCCAGGAATTCGAGGACAACACTGAAGAAATCACCCATTTATTCGTTGTCTTTGCTCCATACTATCAGACCGGTGCCTATCAAGAGGGGGTAATATTTCCTGTATCAGAGTCAGTCAACAGTTTATAACGTATTCCGAATATTTTACCGAAAAGTATCATACATTTGTGTGACCTGCCGAGGAGAGCGACCATTCGTCTTCAATAACTTTCAAGAATTGTATAGATGTTTAGTGAATTGTTATTATGGCAGGATGCTCTTCACTTCAAAACAACCGTTTCCCAAATGCTACACTGGTGTACACTGAAATCTCGAACCTTGCAGTATGTACTCATAATGTGGTATCCTATTCGTGAAGAGCATGTCAGCAATGTTTATCACTTCTGTCACGTACTGATGAACTTTCAGCCTGTTTTTAAGCCACGGCATCAGTGCTGTTATCACATCTACTAGCTCCGCAAACCATGATTCCAGGTGTCGGAAAAGTATGGGTCTCGAGAATCTCTGTCTTCCTGTGACCTTCCACCAGGTCGAGTATGGAACGTCCGCGTGAATTAGACCGACATCCCGACGGTTCGTGTTGGAACTCTGGCTGTAACCTCTACCCGACTTACAGCTGCTGTCATCTGTCTATTTACAAGAGCCGGTCCAACAGTCCCACCACCCTTCCCGGGTGTAGTGCTTCTGGAACGCCGCGTGTCTACCACTCTTCCCAAAATTTTGTTTTTTCATCTCGTCATCGTCCATTCTCTAGTCACTACACTACCACAGAGTCGCTGCACTACTCGTCTATATGATCCTCCATGAGCTTGATGCTAATGATTCGTCCTACCTCAGAGTCCAAAAGATGTTCATAAGGTGTAGCTGCACGTCGGCTAGATATTCCATGTTACAAACTCCACCTAACAATTTTCTGTAGCGTTAGACACACCTGGTAGTAATCATGTACTCAAACCATTATTTACCTGTAGGAACGGTATTTTTCTGTAGAGAAAATAAATCCACAACAGGATGAAATTTTCTTCAACGTATCGCAAACGAACTAAAATACAGCGTTTGTTCAAAGTGTTCATGCTGTAACAGTTTCATGTAGATCAGTTTACATTAGACAGCCGTGATGGAAATCAAGTGGTAGGGCTAGTACAAAGACGAGCTATATGAAGCAGCGCTACCCCAGCAGAGACATGAAAAATGGGGAAAGAACTGGGCTTGGACGTAGTATGTTCCCACGAGAAACGACGAATTTGTGGCATCAAATCCACAAGATCAGGTAGTACTGACAAATAGCTGACAGGTAGACTTATAATAACTACCGCTATTGGTGGTACCAAATGCCAAGTCTTGTTTCTCGATATCAACGGAGATACACGCAGTCGCAGAGTAGGGAAACAGACCAATGGGGAGCCGAACCAGGGGATCAAATACGAGATGTATGCTTGCACATACTGAACAGACATAGCTTTACACGTCCGAATCCTGAAAGAGTGAGAGCAACAACAAACTCTGGCCAATAACACTACAGTTCGATATGTGTCAGAATGACTAGTATTAGACTGAGTCATTATGAATGATCATAGTATCATCCAGTTTTTGCAGTCAGTAGGCGACCACTCTTCATTTACAAAATTGTACATGACTGTGAACATCAGCTATGAGAAGATAATCTTAGTTTTTGAATGAGAACATATTAATTTTCAAGATCACAAAAACCGTTTGGTTTCCTGGCTCGCTCTTTATTTCTAGATTATGAAGCCAACCCCAGAAGCATAAATGAAAACTATTGTCACCTAAATCGCGTATTTCAAATGAAATATACGGATTTTCGCCCCAAATTCACTCGTATTGGAAGTTCACTGCTGAGCCACTAGCAGCGCTACTGTCGTTAATCTGTTTGTGTATCGTAACATGGGCTTTGCACTTGTGATATTTAGTGTTCCGTGGCTCACATAATTGTCGTCCATTGCTTGTATTTAGAGGTCCTACTTGTTATACGCTAACAGCATTTTTTTAAACATGAAGTATAAGCACATCGGTCAAAGTCTAATCACCCCCAGAAGATATCACTCAAACGTCTAGCGCTGACGCAAGTTCAGTCCTTAATATGGCTCAGTTGAAAGTGTTGTTTTAACAATCTTTTCAGTCATGTTTTTTCAAACAGTAACTCTTATTAGCTCGTCTTGTGCATCAGGAGGGCGAATGAAAATAAGTGTCCACAGGTGCAGAAATCAATTTTCCATGGTATGTTCGTATTACCCTTCAGGAAATGGACATCACCGATACTCAAGTAACGCTCATGGTGCATTAACTTGCACCATGAACACCGAATGAAAAAATGGCACGTCACATTGATCACAAAGTTTAGCATCACAAAGATCGAAGGCGAACTCCTTGGGAGTTAGAAATCGTACAGTACGCTGAACTTGACATCCACTTTTAAAGACTGAATATGGAATCATATTGGTGTAACGAGGTGATGAGAACTGATGGAACGTGATGCCATGCAACAGAATACGAAACAGCTTTTCGTGAAACTGGCTAGTCTTTAAGGCGTAGTTGCAGGTAGTGCGATAATGTTTTACAGACACGGAAAAAACGAACGTCCAGAGGCTAAATTTGTCCAGTGGTTCCGTGTGATATAAGTTGCAATATCACACATTTTTCAGGAGGGATAGTTTGCTCTAAAGGACTACGATTTTTATACGTAGACAAGCAAATTATTTTGACCAACAAGTGACCAAAAGCATAGTTCTAATTCTCTTACGTCCATTTTTCCACTCTTGCGTACTGTGACGTAAATACTGTATTCCCTACTGCCTACGTTTCTCTTTCGTACAACACTACACTCCAGACCATCAGTTTCAGAGAAGATTCCCCTGCATTTAATTTTATATTCGATGTTAACAAGTTTCTTCGTTTAATAGCTTTCCTTGCTGTTGCGAATCTCATTTTGCATCCTCTTTAGTTCAGGCATCATCTGTTATATTGTTCAAATAGTAATACTCATATACGACTTGACGCCTCCCAATGTATCTAGTAACATAAGTAATTACAAACGTATTGCTACTATAGCATACTACGTGAAGCAACAATGTTTGCGTATTGACAGGAGTAATAGTAGCATCTCGGCCACAGGCTACGACTCTAATGTATTACGATTTCTGTATTCAGACCAGGAATCAAGCAAAAGCAAGTTATTTTGACCAGCTACTGGCGAAAAGCAATGCTCACACCATAGTTGTAGTCGTCTTACCTGCATTTTTCCACTCATGCTTGCCATGACGTAAATATCCCTTGTGCCATTGCACGATCATGCACATGAGAAATAATTGTAGGGGGCAGAGCAGCTCCAACCTCTCGCAGCTTAATACATAACTTCCCAACCAATTTACGGCCCAGATTAACAGTCGGCATAATTCTATACGAATGCGTTTTGATGGCAGTTGATCTTGATACAACTCTCTTGGTATCCTTAATTTCCAGGCTTCCTTTCATATGTATTTTCCCTTCAAATAACGACTGGTCAGAGTTTAAAACAAATTCCTTTCTGAACTATGGAATAAGTTTGTTCATGACATCTACAAATTTTCGAGCCGATTCCACAGTTCGCTGCGCATCGTCAAACTGACGCTTTGTGTGAAATTTCTTTATCTTACGTCTTCCAGTTCTATAGCAATGTTTGAATTTGTGAAACCATCCTCTGCTTCTTTTGAAATCAGTGTAATTATGTAGCTCGAAATTTGAAATGCATACCGTAAGTTGTATCGAGTAGCCCTGAAACGCGCAGACACCATCTTTTGCAAGTCCGTCTTGTGCTCCCTTGAATATCCATAGTTTTTCTCATCGCCTTTAGAGTAATAGTGCTGCAGACTTATTCTAATCCGTTTGTATTTATTTTTTTACTATGCTGTGGATGATTTTCCATCTACGTAACTACTTTTTGTACCCGCTCCTTGGACAACGATTTTCCTTTCCTGCGTCCCACAGGACACAGTATTTGCAGCTCGCCGTCCGACAAGGATAATGAACTTCATGACTCGACACATGTTTCAATATCACTTTCACTTGTTAAGCACGTATCGTCGTCATTATACTCCACATGCACATTTTCCCCACAGTCGAACGTATACATCAGACATTCCACTGGCTCATCTTGCATAAACGCCAATATTTCACCCGCCATTTCTTTCTCACTCTATGAAATTTCTTGGGTTCCTTTCCAGTGAAATGTCAACTTCAACAGCTGTTGTTGTAGATATAATGGAATTTTAGCTTTGTTTATCGTTGCCGTTGCTCTGCTTGGTATCGATACTATTATCTCTGTAGCACTGTTGTGAGTTACTCATCAGTAAGCAGTTCAATTACGCTCGGTAGCCTCGTGCTGTGCTCACCACTGGATACCGCCAGTTCCACCCCCTGTTGCCTTTAGCAGCAAATTTTTGGTTGCATGGTACATAATATGTGGGGCGTCAAATGCTGTAAACATCATTTCCCATCTGCAACCTCGCACGCAAGCGTTTCTTGTGAGTCTTCTCGGGAAAGCGATCAGTACGAAACTAGTCAGTAATTGGGACCACGTCTAGTGGTGTGATAGGGTTTTTCTTGTTGTGTTGCTGAGTCGAGCAGTCATATATGTAGAGCTTGTTGCGTAAGTTTCTGTCGCGCTGTGAAGAGCAACAAATTGCATTCTACCTAGTGTTCTCCCACGTAACGGAATTACTTGGAGGAGTTTCTTCAGGTATTCGATATTTTGTATAGTAAACGACGAATCGGCTAGTGTGTTACACTCTACAAATAATGCTCATAAATTAAGGATATGCTGATACATGGTGAAACAACGCTCTGGTGGGCGGTTTGCGGCTTTAAATAACCTCGGGGTATGACCACGCGGTGCATTTGACCTGCGAACGTCGCACGGTGGCGCTGGCAGTAGTCCACATACGCAGAGGTGTGTTGGTGAATGTCAGAGTATGGTGCAGCGAGTAAGTGTGCAGACGTTTTCAGACGTGCAAATTGAGACTGTGTGTTGAAAATGGTTCAAAGAACACATATTGATGTCGTCATGCGGGGTAGAATACTAGGGCGACTGGAGACTGTTCAAACACAGCAGGTCATAGCACAGGCCCTCCGTGAACCTCAAAGGGTGATCTCAAGATTACTCAAGATTGTGGCAACGATTCCAGCAGACAGGAAACGTATCCAGGAGGTTCAGTACGGGACGTCCACAGTGTACAACACCACAAGAAGACCGATATCTCACCATCAGTGCCCGCAGACGGCCACAGAGTACTGCAGGTAGCCTTGCTCGGGACCTTACCTCATCCACTGGAACAGTTGCCTCCACACACAAAGTCTACAAACGACTGAACATACATGGTTTATTCGCCCGGAGACCTGCAAGGTGCATACCACAGACCCCTGGTCACACGAGAGCCCGTAAAGCCTAGTGTCAAGAACACAGTACATGGTCATTGAAGCAGTGGTCCCAAGTTATGTTCACAGACGAGTCCAGGTATTGTCTGAACAGTGATTCGTGCCGGGTTTTCATCTGGCGTGAACCAGGAACCAGATACCAACCCCTTGAAGTACTTGAAAGCGACCTGTATGGAGGTCGTGGTTTGATGATGTGGGTTGAGATTATGATTGGTGCACGTATACCCGTGCATGTCTATTACAGAGGAACCGTAACAGGTCAGGTGTATCGGGACGTCATTTGACACCAGTATGTCTGCCTTTTTAGGGGTGCAGTGCGTCCCACATTCCTCCTGATGGATGATAACGCACGGCCCCACCGAGCTGCCATCGTGGAGGAGTACCTTGAAACAGAAGATATCAGGCGAATGGAGTGGCCTGCGTGTTCTCCAGACCGAAACCCCATCGCGCACGTGTGGGATGGTCTACGTATCGCTAACGTCTTCAAACCCCGACGACACTTCAGGAGCTCCAACAGGCACTGGTGTAAGAATGGGAGGCTATACCCCAGCAGCCGCTCGACCACCTGATCCAGAGTACGCCAACCTGTTGTGCGGCCTGTGTACGTGTGCATGGTCATCGTATCCCATATTGGTGTTGGGGTGCATGTACAGGAAACAGTGGCGTTTTGTAGCACATGTGTTTTGGGATGGTTTTCTCAACTTATTACCAATACCGTGGACTTACAGATCTGTGTCGTGTGTGTTCTCTATGTGCGTATACTATTAGCGCCAGTATTGTGTAGTGCCACGTTGAATGGCACCACATTCTGCAATTATCCTTAATTTATGAGCATGAGTGTAGTTAGTTGTTTCTTATTTTTAGTGCGTGTTGGTGTTCATAGTCAGTCATGCACCACACGTTCGGAAATGGCAGTTGACTCTACGGTGTTTCCACAGAGACGTGTGGTTAGCAGCTAGGGACACGTATTATGGTTGTTTCGTATGCCAAACGCATACAGAATTAGTCATTAATATTTGTCGGGTTTGATTTGCACCAATGAGGTGCTCGTTCTGGCTGGGGACATCTAATTTGGATCGCAGCTGTTCTTAAGGGAACATTTACGTTCGCTGTGCGTGCAAACGTCTGACGGTATAGTCCTCAACAGCTTGTTTGCTTGTGCTTGATACTATCAGATGTACATTGAGAGCTGTTTTCTACAATATGATTGAAATGTCTTATTGGTTTTCTGTAGCAGTGTAATGAGTTACACGCGTGCAACGAAACATGCACAGAGATACCGTGCAGTATACTCCTGGAAGTGTTGTTCTGTTGTTATCTCAGCTGTCGTTTGTCTTGGCATGTAAGGTACAGGTGCTTTGTGAGGGCCGTATCCGAGAGAGAATCAGTTTAGCTAGCTTAGTTGCAACTTTTACTCTTTGAACAGGGTGGTGCCACTAGCAACCTATCAAAACCATTCGACTGAATTTGGACGTTATCTGAAGCAGCAAAGAGTTCTTATCCTTTTTCATCTTCTCTGTCGTCCTCCCTCTTGTAGCGTGATGATGCGGGAGGGCAGCATTAATATGGGTGTGGCCGGTATGTGGTGCGAAGTGGAGGGCGGGCGCGCCTCTCTCTCTGTCTCTCTCTCTCTGTGTGTGTGTGTGTGTGTGTGTGTGTGTGTGTGCGCGTGTGCGCGCGCGCGCCGCGACTGGCGTGCGGACGGCGGCTTCCACCGTTAGTTTTTGTTTTTGACGTGTTGTCTGTCTGTTTGTACCGTGTCCGCGAGTGACGCTTATGCCGGGGAGGGAGGTTGCGCAGGAGTGTCTGTTTGTGGAGAGGGGTCGGCCTGTGTGTGCCCTGGCGAAATCAGGAGGGACGGAAGGAAGGGAACTGTGTGGAGTACGAGACGGCAGACAAAGTTTGCTGGCGACGGAGAGTTGTCAGTGGCCCTGAAAGGGCCGTTTGTGTGTGGTGGGTGCCGCGGCGCGGGGCGGGAAAAGAAAGGGAAAATTTCCCTGTGAGTTCCCAGAACGTTACAAATGTACCTGTCGGGAACTTCGACACCAATTCAGCGTGACGAATACTCTAGCGCATGAACTAGGCACATCGCACCAAAGGGGTGTCGAAGGGGTTGCCTAACCCTAGACATTAGAGCAGCCCTCAGGCTGATTTGGTGTCGAAATTTTGTGAAGGTACATTTCTATCGTGCTCAGGGGCGCAGGGTACCACGCTTTTCCACCATTACGGAGGCACGTTGTAGGGCATTCGAGCCAATTTTTTTTAAACATGTGCGTCATTATGAGAGGCAATTGGGGGTTTCGGTAAAGTGATACTTTAATTTTCTTGATTGGTGTGTTTAAGTTTTCGATGTGTGATGATCAGATTGATATACGTTGGATGTTGGTAGGTACAGAGGAACGACGTCTATGGTGCTTGCGTTTAGTGAAATTTTGTACTCCGGGTGGTTCTATTTAATTTTGCTCACTGATGCGCATTTTGAGATGTTCTCTTACATTATGTGTAAGGCACAACGGACGTATTTTCGTTATCGAGGTTGTCCTCTGCCCCCAGCTGTTGTCCTAAGCTCTCACTGCAAAGTCATACAGCGAGAGTAGTTCTAAGTCTTTTGGGGCAAATTGTTGATTCTTAGGAACAGTACTGCCCTACGCTTGTGCTATCACGGTAGATTCATCAGGCTAGTATCTGCTTGGTTATAAAAGGATAAAGTCCCCGCTATAAAATAAAAACTTAGATTGAGCTACGGCTAGTGCCGATTACCGTAAGACGGTTACCACCCGATAATTGAGTATCATCTTATGATAAACACCTGCTGGCATAGTTGTCCTTGATGTGGAGTTAACAGCGAGCTAGGGTGTAGCTTAGAGAGCGGCACAACTGCCTACTAACGTGTAGTGAATTTTGTTGCTGGTCGGGTACGTGTAAATGTTTGGTATGTAGGTAGTTGTGTGGTCAGTGCGACCTATTCCTAACCGAAGGGGGCCGGGTTCGATTCCAGGCCCGGTCGGAGATCTTCTCCACTCGCGGACTGAGGTTGTCCTTCCAATCAAATAGTCAGAATTGACATCCCACTGTTAAGAAGGCAGTAAGAGCACGTCCCGAAAGATAAGTTGTGAGTGTTTAATACGTACATAACTATTTTATCAGCTGTATAAGTGAATGACGACCACGAAAATTTGTGCCAAACCGGGACTCGAACCCAGATTTCCCGCTCTAAGCGGACAACTCACAGCCTGACACAAACTCCCATATGTCGTCGTTACTGCGTCACATACTCTTACACACATTATGTAATTCTCATACAGGGGAAGGCATTTTACCTGAGAGGTGCTCCCTGGTATCGGCGGATAAATAGTGTGTTGTTAACAAGAAGGATGCATTGTTTCTTCGGGCATGCGTGCACTTCCAAAGGAACAAAGGCATTGCAACCGACTATTTTATTGTCAATAGGCTTTCTAAATGCTAGGGCGTGACGCCTTCCTACTTTATATTCTGTGAGTCCAGAAATTCTGAACTCTTTGTTGAATCATTGTGAAAGTCTAGAATGTTGTTGGATGGGATGCTTTTACTTGGTGCGATTCAAAAGCTGTCAGCCAGTGGTGTTGGTTGAAGTGAGATTGCCTTGGCTATTCATATCTCTGTTTCAGGGCTTCCGCTTTCCTCTGTCGTTTACTCTCAGCAGTTGAGGGGCGCGAGACGTCCTTGCTATCGACAAGACGCCTTGTTCGTAGAGACGGCGCGGTTCTCACATCTGACGCATAGCTCACTCAAAGGACGTAGGATCTTACTAACTGGCGTTTGAACTTGGAAAAATAAAATAAAAATAAAAATTGACAAATAAATTTGTTTACAACCTACCAGTCTTAGTCGTAAACAGCTCAGTTCTCCACTCCTCATCCAAGTCGTCTCGCGCCTCAATTTTTTCATGTACGCCACATCGAGTTCGGCTCATTCGTTGATGATCGGATTCCGTACAGCTTCCACACTGCGCGGACGTAGGTTCTTCTGACGAACCAGCTTTCCCAAATTGTGTCAGACTTTTTTTTTGGGGATTCAGACTGGGTAATTTTGAAGGCCACTCAAGAGGTGTTAGGGTTCATGAGGTTTGTTAAACGACGAACGTGTCGGTACAGTCATGAATACATGGATGTAACCGAAAGCGGGAGTGTTCACGGCATAGAAAATGGTTCAAATGGCTCTGAGCCCTATGGGATTTAACATCTGAGGTCATCAGTCCCCTGGAACTTAGAACTACTTAAACCTAACTAACCTAAGGACACCACACACATCCATGCCCGAGGCAGGATTCGAGCCTGCGACCGCATCGGTCGCGCGGTTCCAGACTGAAGCGCCTAGAAGCGCTCGGTCACAACGGTCGCTCATTCACGACATACCCATAATGAAGATTTTTCACCAGGAATGTTGAAATACACTGTGTGATCAAAAGTATCATGGCATCTGTATGTGATGGACATCTGTATGTGATGTGGAACTGACTGCTACGTGTTATGAGGCGCAGATCCGCCGGTGTAAAAGGACGTGAGGAGTATTTTGTCGTCTGTAGAGAAACCGTTACAGCAAACTGTGTCAGTCAAGAGGGTGGTGTAACTTCGAATATGGCCTAATCATTGGATATCATCTGAGTAAAAAATCCATTACACATTTAATGCTTTCAAAAATTTTCCATGTCGACTGTTGATTTGTTAGTCAGTTTTGCACGATTAATCGTAATGATGTGGATCGGGTCATTTACATTCATATCGCAATTAATTTTTAAATATGGATACATTCTGAACACTTCGAACCTTCCAAATTTTCTTTTAAATATGCAGACGTGGCTTAGTAGTCCCTATCCACCACATTTTACATATTACTATAATGGAAATTCTATTGTAGAATAGAAGGATTATCAAGGAGAAACTTTTTCAGTTTGCTTCCAAATTTAACTTTTCTTTCCGTGAAGCATTTTATACCGCTGGCTAAGTGATCAAAACTTTTTGTTGTAGCACTATGCACACCTCTCTGTGTTAAACACAGTCTCAACGTGAATAACGAATATCATTTTTCCTTCTGGTCTTGTAATTCTGTCCATTATTGTTCCTTTTGAAATGTAGTGGATTATTCACAGCAAACATCTTGAGTGTATAAATGAACTGTGATTTCGTTGTGAGAATGCACAACAATTTAAACAGATGTCTGAAAGATTATCGTGGGTGAGCAACACATATTATCCATACAGCGTATTATTGAGCACTGAATACTTTCTTTCTTAAAAATGAGCTATCCCCAGAACATTATTCCATATGAAGTTACTTCATGTAAACATGCAAAAATATGTCAGCCTAGTACGTTGCCTCTCTTGAAGATTTGCAAATGTGGCTGAAATAAGTTGTTTTAGGAGTTCCAAAATGTGCTTTTCCAGTTTAAATTCTCATGAATATGGACACCTTAGACTTATGGAGTTTCCATCCTATTTATTGTTCCCTTACCATGTGTTATACTTGTTACTGATGTAGGACATCCAGATGTGCCGAACGGAATATGTTGTGTCATTTTAAAATTGAGGTTGAGACAATTTTATCGCAGAAAACCAGTCAATAATAGTTTTAAGAACATTGTTCACCATCTTCTCTGTTTCTCTATGTGTGCTTCGATTATAATACTGGCGTCATCTGCGAAAACAATGACTTCTGCTTGTTGTATATTAGGCGGAAGATAGTACATATATAAGGAACACTAGTGGACCTGAGACTGGCAGTTGGAAAACGCCATACGCGATTTCCCCCCGGTCAGAATTACGACCCCAGACTATATTGGTTAAATTACCAAATATAACTTTCTGCAGATATCACATTATCCACTGGTTGGGTATCCATCAAACCTATAAAACTTCACGTTGTCTGGGAGAATGCTATGATTCACACAGTCCAATGCCTTAGATAGGTCGCAGAAAATACCAATCGGCGCTATTTTATTCTTTAATGCTTGTAAAATTTGGTGATTGAACATTTAGATTGCGTTCTCAGTAGAGCAACTCTTCTGAAACGCAAACTGTGATTTGCTGAGGACATTATTGTTACTAAGGTGAGATACTATTCTAAAATACATCATCTTATCAAAAATTTTGGAAAATATCGATAGTGAAACAAGTCGGCAGTTACTGACAGCTCCCATATCAGCTTTCCTAAGAAGGCGTTTAACAATCATATATTTCAGTTTATGTGGAAAAATGTCTTGAGTTTGTGATGCATTACATGCTTCAGATAAGACTGAGTTTATTATGTCAGAACAAATCTTTAAATTTTTACTGGAAACACCAACAGAACCAGATGAGCTTTTATTCCTGAGAGGATGTATAATTTTCTTAACGACAGAAGGTGAAGCTGGTATTAGATCCTTATGACTGAATTTTGTGAGATATACCTTTCCAATATACTGATGTGGTTTTTCTCTTGAACTGTTTGTCCCTAGACTTTCTACTACATTTAAGGAATTAATATCAAATATATATGCCAGCTGTGTCTGATCATTTGTAGCACTCCCATTCAGTTAAATAATTATGTTATTATTTTTTATGTGTGGTTAGGACGCTACATTCCATATAGCCTTAAGTTCGTCGTCTGAATTACTGATTTTTGACTTTATCTGCATGTTCCTTGATTTTTTAATAATTTTTCTGGTAAATTTGAGCAGTTTTTTTAGTGTGCAGCTACTGCAGGATCTCTGCTTGTTCTTGCCAATAAATATATTTCCCTCTTCCTTTCACAGAATACTTTAAGCCCCCTATTGATTCATGGGTTTTTACGTTGATATTTAATGTCTTTTCTGATTAGCTGATGTGGAAAGGTATTTTCCGATAATGATATTAATTTATCTTGGAATAGATTAAATTTTATGTTAGCATTTGATTCGTTGTATATTTCATCGCAGGTCATCTCTTGTAAACTGTCCTTAAAAACATTTTTGCTATAATTATTAGTTATTCTGATTTCCACTGGTAAATATCCACTCTATAAGACACTATGTTATTTATCCTAAATAACTGTGCATCAGGATCAGAGGTCAGCCCTCCGGCGTCTGGCGAGTCCACGGAGCAGAGGTTAACAGAGGGCGGGGATTGGACAACTCGTACGCATGTGTAGTTTTCCCAGTTCCGTATGTGCCACCCATGCAGTGTGGATACTGTATAAACTCCACGAAAGTTCTTTAGGCAATGCGACACAAAAACCTCGAGGTATAAGAGGAAAATACGAACAAGAGAGGATAAAATAATAGCTTAAGAGGCTATTACCAGAGCTGTTTCTGACGGATGCTCCAGACTGTCAGTGTGAAGCGCATATGTCTACAGCCGAGGGTCGAGGCACTGGCTAAAGGAGCAGTCATTGACTGAGGAAAAGCTTCGAAACTGCGATAAGTAATCAATTAGAACTACCTTCCCCTGAGTTCTCTCAATTATTCTGTACAATTACTCATAACGGACATTAAATGTTTTGAGATTACTGAATGCTTTCCATTTACTGCTATGAAACTTTTTAACCACGTCTTTTCTGTGACTGCAAATTTTTCAGCTGCGCTGATATGAAAATCTTTATTCATACAGTGAGTGTCTGATGGAAACGCATACTGACACATTCAAGACGAAACAGACACTAAAATATAACAAATGAGTGGGTACGGGTAGAGCAATTGCAGTCAAAAAGAGTTTCATATTGAAGTTATACTCTGACAAAAAAATTTATTGCAAATATACAAAGGAAATAAATTACTAAATTTTAGACGAATGAAAGGCGAATTCAGACTGCTTTGTAAATCCTTTTTGCAGTGACGCTGCCAACAGAGAGGGTCTGAAAGAGAAAAGTAATTTGTTATAAATCATTAACTCATAAAGAATTATTAGTTTCAACTATTACTAATTATGATTATGAGAAAGATAATAATGCAAACATAACAATGATTGAAATAAGTAAAAGTGCACTCATTATGCAATAGTACCAGTTCGTTATACATATTGGCAAAATAAGAAAGGGCATTTTCATTGTCCACCAATGTACTAAGGTTTCCCAGTTATTATTTTACTCATCCATAATATCATTTTGTGATAATATTAGCGGATTGGCTGTTCGACAAACAAGATGTTAATGTTATTGAAAAATTCCTTAATTATTCTCCTTCAGTGCAGTCACATAAAAGAACTGAGACTTAAAAGGTGGTCTTTGGAATTTGGTAGACTAACTGGGTAGTAGATGTGAAGACTTGTAAATGAACTGCTCATAAAGAGTTTGTCACACAGTCACAATGAAATTAACAAGTAGTTAATAAGATCTAACACAAAATAAAAATACAGAAATGATCCATGTGAAAGAGACAGAATGGAAAAAAAAAGAAAATACAGTAACGTAGACACGATCGTATGAGGAGGAAGACTGAAAGATGAAGAGATATGCAAACCTAAAGAGTAGTTTCTCATAGGTTCCAGTAAATATATTTATTTTGGAAACCATAGGTCTCCCTGCCCAGCGACCGTTGGATTTGCAAGTGGTAGAATGTAGCGATCGGTCGTGGATAAGCTCAGTTTATTACAGATCGGTTTGGACTCAGTGCATACATCATACAATGTTGTCACAGACGTTTGATGTGACCACACAGATGCTGGCTGTTCTACAGTCGAAATAGGTCTGCAATAAATTCAGATTATTCACGACTAATCGCTGCATACTTCCACCTCAAGTAAGTATTTCAGAATGGTATTTGGATTACACTGCAAGGATCTGCAAAAACTGCAGAGCTCATGCGGTTTCTTTTTAGTCAATTAGAAAAGAGAAAGCTGTGTGGGCCATGTTTCTTGTTTTCAGTGTTCTATCGCAGAACAGATTAACCTTCATTTACCTCTTGTAGGGCGACGTATGCTCGTATAATCATACCGAATACTACTATTTGTAGCAAATATCTTGCTTCTAAAAATTTGTGGCAGTTCTGTGCTCCGGGTGAACCTCAATGATCTACGAGGATATCCTAGGGATAAAGCAGAAATTTCTAAATGCTTGCGTGAAATACAGAAATAGAAGGTAGAGGGTAGAAGGTGTTTCTTACCAACACTAATAGACCACTTAACAAGCGCAAATATTTTTCGAAGTGATAGTTAAATATGATGTGTATATGTATGGGACCAGACTAAAAATCACATATGGCGCACGAGAAACATATTTTAAGCTTTTGTAGAACGTACAAGCTATAATAAAAGGTTAGATTGTCTGATTAAAAACTGAACAAGTCACCACAGAAATGCGTACACCAGAGCAAAAAGTGCTAAGGACAAGAATGTAATGGAATGTACACAAACGAACTTGTGCGCACTGAAGTGCCTACGAAAGTATGAAAGTTTATTGTTGCGCACGGAAGTTTATTCATTACTCTGCTGCTATATACTCATAAGAAGGGAACTGTGATAAAATGAAAGGCATCTGACAGAGTTAGGGCAAACAGCAACAAATACAACATAAAAACAAGTGTAAGAATTATTTTAATCCGATTTTATGAATATGACAAACACGCACGTATAAAACACAACACACACACACACACACACACACACACACACACACACACACACACACACACACACACACTCACACACAAAATGGAAAGCGAAGAAGAACACCAAATGATTTACTAATGATTAAAAATGACGGACATGAAGAAGCTGTGGAGGTACGTAATTAAATACAAGGATGGTGTGATAAGTCTGATAAATTTCCACAAAAGAATGGAACATTTATGTGGCGCGTTCTAAGGATCGTATAAAGAATTTGAACAACGTACAACGTGCAGTTCATTGTTGATAACCGTCTGAATTGGTCACTGTGTTGACTGCGACTGAAAATTAACAAAACTGAGATTCGTGCTAATCTTAATCATTTTCCTTTGAAGGCTTGGCTGTCGCAGCAATCGAAACAGAAGTGGACGAAGAGCACGCGCACTCTGTACCGTTATTAAAGACCATTTACTTTTGGCTTAGTGAATTTAAGCGTGGTCATGATGACCGTCAAGTTGAGATTACCTCAAAGGAAACAGTTGACAAAATCCATGATACGGCGCAGCAAGACCGCCGAATAATAATTCGTAAGACTCCGGAGACTGTTGGATCTCAACTGAGCGAGTGCGTAATATCCTGCACGGAGAATTGTCTACGATGAAGCTGTGTGCGAGATGGGTGCACCGATTGGTCATACTCGACCAAAAGCATCCAGCACAACATTTCAGTACAATGTATGGCGATATTTAAACGCAATCAGCAAGACTTTTTGCGTTGATTCGTGACCGTTTGTGACAGCTAGATCCAGCATTACACACCAGATTCAAGATGGTAGTCAAAACAACGGACAAAGGCTGGTGAAAGTACGCCGAAGAAGGCAAAGACCATTTTGTCAGCTGGTAAGGTGATGGCCACTGTTTTTTGGCTTTCCCAAGAAACAATATGATTCATTGTTAGATCGTTTGACACTTGCGTTGGATGAAAAAAAGACCTAGGTCGGTAAGGGAAAAAGTGTTGCTTCACTGTGGTAATGCGCCATCCTACTCAACAATGATAAAAATGCCAAAGTGCGTGGACTGAGCTTTGAATTGGTTCCTCATCCATTCTATTCACCCGAGTTCTTCCCGTTCCTTAACTTGAAACTTTGGATTGCTGGGAAGAAATTTTCATCAAATAAGGAAGTGACAGTTGTAGTCTACTAGTATTTTTCAGAGTCTGAAAGTTGTTATTTCTCTGATTTGAAGAAAAAGCTGGAGGATCGCTGGACCAATCGTACATCCGTCAAATGAGACTGTAAGAAGTAAGGCGAGTGATTTTCTTTACAAAATAACATTTTTCTTGCTTTTTTACCAGACCAATCATACCACCCTCATACAAATTATATAAAATCACGAAGAAATTAATTAATGGATTAGAGGTATTGTGTTTAAACATGGGTAAATTTGACACATTAAGGGTGGAGCACAAGTAACTGTAACAATGTCTCGGGTAAGTCCATAGAAGGAGAATGGGGTGACAAAACAGTGTTCTATAGAATCTCATGATCCCATAAAAACAGTATATAATATCCAAACAAAGGGCATGCAGCAACAATTTAGAATCATATTGTCCCCATCAAGCTATTTTTCTGTGAAGCAAATTTTATATGTTTGAAACAACCATATTACTCTCCTGAGGGGTTATGATTAAAAGTTACAGTGATGCTCACAGACGAGCAGTTCCTTGTTTGTACCACAATCTGAGAAACCTATCAACCGGGAATTATGCCTTGTATCGGGCAACACTACCAATTTGAAATCACATGAGATGTTATAGCAGTAATTATACACAAGTTTGAGGCAGACGGTACAAAACTTCCTTCAAATGATTTCGAACTCACTGTCATGGGTTACCATACTGCAACATTCTATCTGACACACAGACACACACACACACACACACACACATACACACTAACATATACACACAGCAAGAAGAGATGCAAAACAGAAAGTGCTGAGAGTGGGAGTTTTGTGTTGGGGCTCACCGCGACCATCTTGTCGGCGCTGAAGGTCTTCTCTATGGTTACGGTCTTGCCGTCTTCGTACTTCTCGACCTTGACCAGCGTGTCGGCGCCCCTTTGCGTGACGGTGCTCTTCCTCTTGCGGCCGGCCGTGTCCTCTGTGAACTCCTCCCCCAGGCGGTATGTCAGCACGTGTTTGTACTCGCCCAGCTGGGTCACATCCGTGACCTTGTCACCCTCCAGTGTCAGAGTCAAGGTGTCCTTCGCTGACAGAGCCATCTGGCGGTGCGTGGGATCAGTGACTCCTGCAGGTCAGAAACTAACATCAATATAAAGAGAAATTACTCAGCGTGTAGAGACTCGAAAGGAGTTTGTCTCATCGATCCTCTTCGAGACGCAGTATATCTGCGTCGAGTTACTTAAAATGATAATTTATCTATTATTCCCGATTGAAATTCTCATCATTAGGAGGATGTGGGTAACTGAAAGATTTGTACCGATAACTTAACTGTTGTATCTACGTCTATACTCCGCAACTCACCCTTTGGTGCGAGGGTTCTTCTGTTGTGACTATCACGTCCCACCTTCCTCATTCGATTCGCGAGTAGGCCATGGAATGAACAAGAATCCATAAACTCGGTATGAGCTACATTTTATCTAATTTCTCGTCACGGCACTTTCTCAGAAAATTTTTCGAAGGAGGTAGTATATTGCCGACTCTTCTTGGAATGTATGCTCTCGGAATTTCAACACCAAACCTCCTGGTGATTCAAAATGCCACTCTGTTGTATTGTACTGTGTTGTGTGTTAACCGGGGACCTAGAAACGACCCCGCCGCAGCCGCAGTTGTCCACAACCCGACGACGACTACCGCAGTCCACTTCACCCCTCCGCCACCCCACACAGAACCCAGGGTTATTGTGCGGTTCGGTCCTCGGTGGACCCCCCAGGGAACGTCTCGCACCAGACGAGTGTAACCCCTATGTTTGAGTGGTAGAGCAATGGTGGTGTACGCGTACGTGAAGAACTTGTTTGCGCAGAAATCGTCGACATAGTGTAACTGAGACGGAATAAGGGGAAACAGCCCGCATTCGCCGAGGCAGATGGAAAACCACCTAAAAACCATCCACACACTGGCCGGTGCACCGGACCTCGACACAAATCAGGCGGGTGGATTCGTGCCGGGACCGGGTGCTCCTTCCCGCCCGGAAAGCCATGCGTTAGACTGCACGGACAACCGTGCGGCCTCCACTGCTATTAGTTCAATACGTCCGTAATGCTCTCGCGCCTACTTTGCAACCACGTGGAGAAACATGCCGTTCATCATTGGTTCTGCTCTGTTGTTACTGTGGTCGTCCGTAGAACGACTCGCTCGTTGCAGCTCTCCATCCTACTATATCCTGTCAAGCCTCTTCATCTCTGAATAACTAATGCAACTTACATCCTTCTGAATCTCGTCACAGTATTCATCGCTTCATCTCGCTGTACAATTTTTATCCTCCCCCTCCTCCCCACACTTCCCTCGCAAACTAAATTGGTGGTCCCTTGGTGTCTCAGAATGTGTTCTATCACCCGAGCCCTTCTTCTAGTTAGGATCTGTAACAAAATTCTTTTCTCCCCAATACTATTCAGTATCTCCTCATTAGTTATGTAATCTATCCATCTCATTTGCAGCGTACTTCCCAAACACCACATTTCAAAATGTTCTATTCTCTTCATATCTACATTGTTTATCATCCATGCTTCACTTTCATACACAGCTACATTCTATACAAATACTTTCATAAAAAATTCCTAACACTTAAATCTATATTCAATGTCAACAAATTTATTTTCTTCAGAAACGCTTTTCTTGCCATTGCCAGTCTACATTTTATATCCTCTCTGCTTCTGCCATAATCAGTTATTCAGGTGCCCAAATAACAAAACTTATCTACTACTTTAAATGTCTCATTCGCTATTCTAATTCCCACTCTATCACATGATTTAATTCGACTACATTCCTTTATCCTTGTTTTGATTTGGTTCATGTCCATCTTATATCTTCCTTACAAGACACTGATCATTCCATTCAGCTTCTTTTCCATTTCCTTTGCTGTCTCTTATGGTATTACAATGTCGTCGGCAAATCTCAAGGTTTTTATTTCTGCTCGCTGAACTTTAATTACTACTACAATTTTTTTTTTGTTTCGTTTGCTGCTTACTCGTGTACAGATTGGCGACAGACTATGACCCCGCTCACTCCCTTCTCATCCACTGCTTCCCTTTCATGCCCCTCGACCCTTATAACTGCCCTCTGGTTTCTGTACAAATTGTAAATGGTCTTTCGCTCCCTGTATTGTACCTCTGATACCTTCAGAATATCAAGGAGAGTATTCCAGTCAACACTGTCAGAAGTTTTCCCTAAGTCATAGAGTCAGTTTCGTAGCACGTGTTCCTATGTTTCTCAGAAATAAAAACTGATCTTCCTGATGTTTGGCGTCTACCGGTGATATGGAACATGCGTGTTCATGGCTCACATTTACTTCCATCACCGAATACAACACTGCACTGTTCGTTACACTTGAAAATTTAGTTTAGTGCGAGTAGGTCTCAGGCACCAAGGGTTTCGTGAGAACTTATTTATGTATATAGATAGTTCCTCCTTCCCGGGAATCGAGAATTTCGCCGATTCGTGCCTGTAATCGATATAGATACATGCAAGGTATCAAAATATGTGAGATAAATTGCCCTATATTTTCATTGCCTTGGCGTAGAGACATGCTTTTTCCAGGAAAAAACTATGCCTTATAAAATCGTGTTATTTATATTTTATGTGTTAGAGAATAAACCTATTTTGTTACTTGATTCGCTGCATTACCTGACGAGCGACTCGATAAACGTTATTATCGGATGAAAATCTTCATCAGTTCCAAATGAAGATTTATTACGTTCCATTACGCAAACAGAATGGAAATTTTAGAAAGACACGTCTAGAATACACAAGAAAATGTTCTGTGACACGAACAGCACGCATTTATTCCAGGGAAATCCAGTACGAGAGCACAAGTATCTAGATGGGAAGGCTGTGGTAATGTTTTACCTCAGTACACAAAAGCTATCTAACGCTAAGTACAGAAGGAAGATTCAGAGAAATCTAAAGGAGATGAAATAATGAAAGCCAAGCTTTGTATAATTTGGAGGAGAGAGAGAACCCACTGGTTGTAACAAAAATATGTGCTTTTCATCACGACCATGGTATAGAGACGGGAAAGCTTGGAGCAAACTAAATGTTGGCATGCGAGAGGAGTATAAAGAGGCAGTTCAGTGGCAGCTACACGCATGAGAGAGCAACGTGGATGGTTACGAAATTAAGCTTTGGAGATTTAAGAGCGGTATTGGTCACATCTAGAAGACCACAAATAACGTCGCGTGCAGTCAGGCTGAGAGGATATTAACTGAATAGGATGGAACGTGAGAGATATTTTGAGACTACCATAAGAGAAATGGGGAAGAACTGTGAAGAAATTAATGTGCATGAGTAAGAAACAATATCTTTAAAGAACATTTGCCGTGGTCACGTACCCCAAAAACTTAAGGAGGATGGTATACCAAACACACTACAAACAAATGTTGATCTATGTAGAAGGTAGACAAAATGCAAACGAATAAGATGAAATTCCTGAGAATGGTCATAAAAGGCGTGAGACCAGACGTAATAAGAAATAAAACAGACACAGTGACATTAAACGAGGAACTCTCGCAAGAAAAAATGGAGAGGACAAGAATGAAGTTGTACATGCATGTTAATGAACGCAGCACACAAAGCGTGCCTGCAATAAAATTACAGCGCAAAAATCAGAGAGGAAAATCGGTAGGTACACGGCTCAAGAGAGAATAGGAGGCAGTTCCAAGGACATAAATTCATAGGACAAATGGTAGCGGGGCAGAAGAAACTGGAAAAACATTCGTTTTCATATGATCCAGCTATACTAATAAAAAGGATAGTAAGTATTATCTTGGTGGAATACTGTGCCGGTGTAGGTAAACTTAACGTGACTTGAGAAGATTATGTTAACACTGAATCAACTAAGTTGTAGCCCCTTATCAAGTTTCTGAAGAAGTAGTTCAGAAATGTAAAGCATTCCATTGGAAGACAATTACGACATTACGTACGGTAGTTAAAATGTTACTTATGTGGGAGAATCTGTACAGCATTGAACTGTATATATGATCAACATTATTTATAGTATTACTTTTGGGAGACTTTCAGAAGTGGTGGTCGAATTTCCTTTATATTGCTTTGATTTTTTCCTCCCCGTAAGCTTGTCTAGTCTCACTGTTGCTTGTAACAAAACTATCGATGTAAGTGACTCAATAATTAACGCAATTCGATCTATTCCTTTATTCGGATTGTAAAAGTATGCTCTGAAGGTTCACAAAACGCCTATCATACATATGTATAATTGTAACACGAAATTATCTATTCACACTCAAATTCGTATTTATAAACATG
Source organism: Schistocerca americana (assembly GCF_021461395.2). Lineage (NCBI taxonomy): Eukaryota > Metazoa > Arthropoda > Insecta > Orthoptera > Acrididae > Schistocerca > Schistocerca americana. Next base: position 110,431,375 of record NC_060126.1, read on the forward strand.
CATAAGAGATGTTGATCTCAAGCGTAATTGTATAAAGTTCAAGATTCTTTTTTCTTCTTCATTCTTAAGCAACTCAAAGCTTCGCACTGTCGGGTAGGCAGCCTATAGTTATGATCTAAAGTCCCTGCTGACCGGTACTATGTATAGGGTCTGTAGGAGAGGACAAAGACAAAGTTGACGCTTTTTATTGACTCACCGCTGGCGTCCAGAAACGCCTCCATGCTCTCCATGCTGGCGACGTCCAGTTCATAGCTCTTTCCAGAAAACTGTTTCACCATCTCGAATGCTTTACTCTTCTCAGCAGTTGCGGCAGAAGCAGAGAACCCAGTCTGAGTTCTGGCACTGCGCCGGTCTATTTATCTGAGACCTACACCCCTCGAAATATCGTCACTTCTTGTATGAGATAGTGGTACCGTATTTGATTATTAAGGCGGTATCCGGTACTGCCGATAGCAACTTGAGTCATCTCAGATCCCGATATGCGATACCGAACTTCAAGGTTAAAGACATTTGCTTCCGATTGTTTTGTGAGAGCCAGAAATTTCTTCGATATTGGTGTCATCTACTATTTGGTTCGCTTTGTATCTCATGTAGAGTAGGGACTATGTGCAAGATATTATTTCTTTAATTTCTATCAGTAAGTCGCCGTTATTTGCGTTCAGAAAAAATACTGACTTGCTTTGTAACATAACATTCATTTTTGGGTTGTCTCCAGGAATTTAACCACCTTGAATGCGTTACATGGGTCTCTTTGTGGGCGGATAAGTATTAAGTAATCTACAGAGCTCTTTCAGAGACTCTGAAAACTTTAATCTTTGTAACTGTTGTGGCCTTCAGCCCTAACACCAGTTTTATGTTACTCTCTAAAATATCTCGCGTGCCAAGTGTCTTTATCTCTGAATAACTACTGCAACCAACATTCATTTAAACTTTCCTAATGTGTTACTGCATTAGAGCCTTCTTCTCTGTGTTCACATACATTTCTTAATGCCGCAGGATACGTCCTGTGTACCGATCTCTATTTTTAGTGAAGTTGTGCCATAATTTTTCTTCCTGTTGAATTAAATACTTCATTAGTTGTTCGATCTGCCCATCTAATCTTGAGTATTATTTCAGGAGCTTCTCTTCTTTTCTTGTCTTAACTGCTTACCGTCCATGCTACACTCCCTTACGAGGCTACACTCCACACAGACAACTTCAGAGAAGACTTCCTAGCACTCAATTTTATGTTCCATGTTAACAAGTCTCGTCGTTTCATAAATGCTTTTCTTGCTGTTACGAATCTGCGTTTTGTATCCTCTGTAGCTCGGCAATCACCAGTTAGGCGTATATTGCTCCTCAAATAGCAATACTCATATACTACTTTACGTCTCTCAATATACCTCCTAGAGTAAGTAATTTCAGACGTATTGCTATTACAATATACAACCTGTAACGAAAATCTTTACATATTGACATGAGTAATAGCAGCATCTCGGTCACAGGCTCGCGTCTATTCTATTTTCTGTTTTGAAAGTCAATGAAAAGGATAGTATGTATTTACTTACGTACAAGTAGTTTCTGTCAAAAGACCATGTTCAGATAATAGATAGCATTACATCAGGTTTAAGGAAGGTTCCTCGGCATCAAGTACAAGATTAGTATTACGGTCGCTTGACGGAGAGTCAAATGGTTCAAATGGTTCTGAGCACTATGGGACTCAACTTCTAACGTAATCAGTTCCCTAGAACTTAGAACTACTTAAATCTAACTAACCTAAGGACATCACACACATCCATGCCCGAGGCAGGATTCGAACCTGCGACCGTAGCGGTCACCCGGTTCCAGACTGTAGCGTCTAGAACCGCTCGGCCACCCCGGCCGGTGACGGAATGTCATTTTGCGTTAGTAAACACATATTTCAGATACTTTATTCGGTTTTGTGATGTCATTTTTAAATGAGTTTAAGCTATACATTACTTTTTACAGGAATTTTTAAAATTTTATTATATCTTAGGTCATCAACTTGAGACAACCAAATACCAAATTATGATTTGTGTTAAATACAGGACTTTTGTGGTATCAGATTCGCTCTCCGATTACACTGCGTGGATGTATACACACCAAAAAAAGTTTTGCATCACCTCGGTTCCGAAAGTTTCGGAACCTGTACAAAAATTGAAATAGAGATCTGCATAAACATCATTTCCACCCTTTTCATTACTCATTAAAACCACACACTGCATGTTGTACCACCATACAACGAGACCTTCAGAAGTGGTGGTCCAGATTGCTGTACACATCGGTACCTCTAATACCCAGTAGTACGTCCTCTTACAATGATGCATGCCTCTATTCGTTGTGGCATATTATCCACAAGTTCATCAGGGCACTATTTGTCCAGATTGTTCCATTCCTCAACGGCGATTCGGCGTAGATCTCTCAGAGTGGTTAGTGGGTCACGTCGTCCATAAACAGCCTTTTTCATTCTATCCCAGGCTTGTGCGATAGGGTTTATGTCTGGAGAACGTACTGGCCACTCTAGTCGAGCGATGATGTTATCCTGAAGGAAGTCACTCACAAGATTTGCACGACGGGGGCGCGGATTGTCGTCCATGAAGGCGAAAGCCTCACCGCCAATATGCTGCCGATATGGTTGCACTATCGGTCGGAAGATGGCATTCACGTATCGTATAGCCATTACGGCGCCTTCCCTGACCACCACCAGCGTACGTCGACCACACATAATGCCACTCCAAAACAGCAGTGAACCTCCACCTTGCTGCACTCGCTGGACAGTGTGTCTAAGGCGTTCAGCCTGACCGTGTCCGACGATTGTTAGTTTGAAGGCATATGCGATACTAATCTGTAAAGAGAACGTGATGCCAATCCTGAGCGGTCCATTCTGCATGTTTTTGGGGCCATCTGTACCGCGCTGCATGGTGTCGTGGTTGCAAAGATGGACCTCGCCATGAACGTCGGGAGTAAAATTGCGCATCATGCAGCCTATTGTGCACAGTTTGAGTAGTAACACGACGCCCTGTGGCTGCACAAAAAGCATTATTCAACATGGTGGCAGCTGGCCAGTATGACCGAGCGGTTCTAGGCGCTTTAGTTTGGAACCGCACGCCTGCTACGGTCGCAGGTTCGAATCCTGCCGTGGGCATGGATGTGTGTGATGTCCTTAGGTCAGTTAGGTTTAAGTAGTTCTAAGTTCTAGGTGACTGATGACCTCAGATGTTAAGTCACATAGTGCTCAGAGCCATTTGAACCAACATGGTGGCGTTGCTGTCAGAGTTCCTCCGAATCATAATCCGCAGGTAGCGGTCATCCACTGCAGTAGTAGTCCTTGGGCTGCCTGAGCGAGACGCCTGGACACTTCCCTTGTTGAGACCCCTTCCTGGCACAAAGTAACAATGCGGACGCGATCGAACCGCGGTATTGACCGTCTAGGCATGGTTGAACTACAGACAACACGAGTCGTGTACCTCCTACCTCGTGAAATGACTGGAAGTGATCAGCTGTCGGACGCCCTCCGTCTAATAGGCGCTGCTCTTGGATGCTTGTTTACATCTTTGGGCAGGTTTAGTGACATCTGTTAACAGTCAAAGGGACTGTGTCTGTGATACAATATCCACACTGAACGTCTGTCTTCAGGAGTTCTGGGAAATGGGGTGATGAAAAACTTTTTTTGATTTGTGTAATTAAGCTTTCGCACCTTGAGGCACTGTAGACTGATAGTTATTTGCCGTGTGGGAGTCAAACTTTATAAGAATGATGTTCAGACTGTGCTCTGTAGGATTTGTGATTTTAATAGTGTTATTATCATGAATTGCTTTTAGGCGCCGGTAGTGGTACGGCGACACTGGGTTGAAACATAAGCATCGGTGTGCATTACGCTTGCAGACAGTCAACACGGATCCGGAAAAGGTGAGCAAGGCTTTACTCGTAAAGCCGTTTTATCAAAATAACAGCAATAGCTCTGCTGCTCTCCGCGAGTCTCGGCGAATTAAAGGAATACGGAGATGTCCTCTTTGAGCATCGCGATTGAAGAACGTGTTTATAAAGTTGGAATTAACTGTCGATTTGGGAATTACCTCTGGGAGAGACCAGCAGCCGACTGCGTCACAAATTGTTGAAGTTACTGTTGCTACTTGTAAAATGCTGCAAGCAGAGTGCGATTTTCAAGCAGTGCACGAACCGTGTCACTACGCTTTTAATAATAACATAAATCAAATATATTTAATATTACAATGATAACTATTTTTGTACCTCGTTTCAGTATAAAGTCAAAAAACTGTACTACTTCGCATGTATTCTTCCGGGATTTGGAAAGGAAAGGAGGACAAGAGTGTAACGTCCAGTCAACAGCGCGGTTATATTAGGCGCAGCACATGCACGGATTACTAAATGAGGGGGAAAGAAAGCTGCCGTGCCCTTTTCAAAAGAACCGTCCTGGCATTTGCCTAGAGTGACTTAGGGAAATCACGGAAAACCTAATTGCGGATGGCCGAACAGGGATTTGAACCGCTGTCCTCCCGAATGTGGGTCCTGTATGCTAACAACTGGACGGTCTGGCTCGGATCAGAAAATTTGAGTTCATATTAAGAAACTTAACAGCAAAAAGCTCTCACAAAACATAAGCGGACTCTGGTCTCATTACTGTCAACATTTGTCAAAACATTATTTCGGTTGTCGACTCAGTACAGATCTGTATTCTCAGAAGTTACGTGGTTCCCGTCAGGGACTCCCAAGTTGATTGCGAAGCTACGACACAAATAGATTGACTACATCTGATTCTGTGTTCGCTCTGTAGTCTTGGCGAACATGAGATCGCCACTGTACATCGCTGTTTATGCGAGGAGCTCATTTGTTTCTGGAAGTGGAAGATAGAACAACTGGCACCCATCACCATGACAGTGCGTCAAGAGATAGGAATCATGCATATGCCTTTTCTTGTTTTTTTCTTTAAAAAAAAAAGAATGGTCTCAAATGATGCCTTTAATATTAGTTTGATGAGCGGCCGGTGGATACGCGCGTAATAACATTAGGAATGGATTTCGGTAGGTCCTAAGAAACAGTGAATGTTAATTACTAGTGAATGTCAATTAGACTGTGGTAACATTACCAATATGAGCTGGAGATGAAACCGAATGTAACATCGATAGGCAGTACCAGAGAGAGAGATATCCTGTTGCAAGTGTGGTTTCATGAATATAGTTTGAAGATACCATTTACCGAGCAGAAATAAACAATGCATTCGATATCCTATTACTTATATTATGGTAGAGAATTTTAATAATTTTGTGTAGGCGATCGTTTCCGTCACTGTCTCACTACGCAAATGCACTACCTTGTGTTTGTTTAGAAACGTTACCCACAATTTTGTTCGATAATTTTCTCTCTGAACATAAATTTAGTTGTATTGTAGCTATAAACCAGAAGAGGCATTACGCAACATTTGTCAGAGACAGGTCGATGGTGGAACTTATCTGAGATACAGGTTTATTGCCGGTTAGTGCATCCGCTCGCTGCAGATAAGATTATTACGAAGTTCAGAGTCCGGCTTCAACTTTATAGAAATTACCTCATCATAAACACACACAGAGAGAGAAAGAGAGAGAGAGAGAGAGAGAGAGAGAGAGAGTGGGAGAGATTGAGTGTGTGTGAGAGAGAGAGAATAATCTTCTAGATCTCAGCAGGATGTCGAATATCTGAATCCCAGGAAGTTCTCAGAAAGAGATGGAAGGGGTAGGAAGAGAGGAGAGGTTGGACACTATGACGCACAGTCATCAAATGTTTCCTCGTTGGAATAACGAGGGCCAAATAACGAGAAAGAATTTAGGATTAATGCAGTAAATGGAACATATGGCACTGAAAGGCTTCAGAAGTTGAACAATGATCTGTATCAACATAAATAAATTCGCAAAACTGAAAATGCTTGACTTTTCTCTGAGTATCATTCACAACCATTTAAAGGGAAAATTCGCAGTCAGGCACCGCACTAGTATTGTCGATATCAGAGGGACAAACCCCTGTACGCTTCCCTTGATTGTTCCAAATCATGTAAGACCAATGACGGGGTGGTTCCTTTTAAAGTGCTAGGCTAATTTGCCCAACCCGAGCTTGTGCTATGCCGCTAACGATCTTGCCATCGCCGGGATGTTCCTATCTACACTGTCACAATGTGTAATACATAGAGATGCTTTCTACAAAGCTCCGGATGTGTAGTTTTGGTACAGTAGATCAATGACGTAGTAAATGATAGGATTACCGACAGTATTGGTAACATTCGTAAGGAGAGAAACATAAATGAAGATGTGGAAGAAAAAATGGGAGCTGACAACTTTTCTTTCGTTTCTGTTTGTTTCTTTGTTTTGCACAGAACAAAAATCGACCATCGTCCATCCTGTAATAAAAATTAGATGGTCTCGTAACTTTTGTGTTCTTAGTAATCAAAGCAATTATTTTTTATACAAGTACAGTTCACACCCACAAAAATAAAAAAATCTGTAAAACTGTTCTTGTTATTTTGTACTCAATAGAAAGTCTTTCGTTATGATCAAAATCTTACGTTTCCAGTCATTACTGATTAGTGCGGAAGTTAATTGTGAATAACAGAAACATGTTTTATATCAGCTCGACCCGGTATCGAAGCAATGTGTGATTGTTTTTCTTTTTCACCTTTTTGCGAGAAAATTGCGTTTTCTATCTATATACTATAAACCTGTATTTTTTTTATTTTTACTAAAATATCCCCTGTTTCTCATGAAAATCAATAATTTTCGAATAAAACTTGAATTAGTCATAGACAATTTCAATTTTGCTGTAAATACTGTTTATTTTTTAGCATCACACACAAGGATAACTATATCGAACAAAGACTCTCTGTAGGCTGTGCAGCCCATTACATGTCATCATTCAGTGCCTAGGGGAAATAGTAACACAAGCAATCCAAATGAGGTAACGCCCAATATGTATGCAACATACCCAACGTACAGGCAACGGTGTTGCGATCGTAACTGACCAAGACGATAGGTAAACTAGTTTATATTACTTAAGATAGTCTGTGGTAGTCTACGATAGTTTTACGACTGTAGTAACACACTCTCATAACATGTTATGGGGAACGATACTATAAATGTGTTATCAACAAGAGCCCTATTATGTGAACGTTGCATGTAGTAACTCTACCTTACGGACAGTCTCATTCATATTCCCCACCTCTGTGGAGCCGAGAGCTCGGAAGAATACTTTTAAGGATGGGATGGTGGTGGAGAGTGCACTGCTTAGGCGAAAGCCGAGCAAGTGGTGAAAGTGAGTGTGGAAGTTGTTGTAATTTCAATATATGTGTGGGATACGTTCCGTATTTTTCTAATTTTGTGAACAGTGCATTCAAAGCATTTAGTAAACAGTGACACATTAACACCATAATAACATGTCAACCTTTCGTCTTTACGTAAACTGTTCCCCACAGTGGAGGGGACGCAGAGGGGCAGAAATGCGAGGCAATAGCCAAAACTGAATCTAAAATATTATGTTAGCGACGTAGGCATATGCAGTTAAGTGGTGGCCAGATTTCCGCTTTTAATCGCCATTGAATAGAGGAGACAATGACAAATCTGTAAGTCTCGCAAGGTCCCTGTACACAGTGTTTATGATGGAAAAGCCGGCCTGTGTGGCCGAGCGGTTCTAGGCGCTAAAGTCTGGAACAGCGTGACCGCTACGGTCGCAGGTTCGAATCCTGCCTCGGGTATGGATGTGTGTTATGTCCTTAGGTTAGTTAGGTTTAAGTAGTTCTAAGTTCTAGGGGACTGATGACCTCAGAAGTTAAGTCCCGCAGGGCTCAGAGCCATTATGATGGTAAATAAAGTTCTTACAAACGTTAGTTGTGCGCAATTTCTGACATGTATCTGTCCTTGTCGTTGGCTTCAGAACTTCTTGAGCTGGAGTTTGCTACAAATTACTAACCCTCGTTTAGAAAATATTTCAAGTGAAGGTTTCGTTGGAGAATCCGTCAATATTATAGGCGGAATACAAATGCGGAAAATTTGGCAGGAGACGGAAAGGATATGAAAATCGTCATGAATATACAAAAGATCGCTCACTGGACTATTTTAAGAGAAGTTGTGAGTTAGCGTGTTCCACGGATCATACGTGCAATCTGTCCCTATCAGATATAAATAGATGTATATTCTATTAAACGTACATTGTATGTAGTCAATAGCAAATTAATTTATCAACAATGTCATAAAACATTGTTATTTAAGTACAACAAGCGAGAATAAGAAGTTGTTTAATTTAATAAGAAGTTTATTTTGTATATTATGTTCATATTTATAGTTTTATTTTGTGAGGTCTCTTCAGGACACTATATTTGTAGTTTCATTGTTCGGATTATAAATGAACAAAGTTTGAGTTGATTCAGCTCGTGAGCATGTGGTGTACAACTGACCATATGAAAAACATGATTTCCTTCAACGAACACCACAATATTGGAATGTCTGGCCCTGTGCTTTGTTGATGAGCATGCTGTAAGCCAACTTTAATCGAAACTTCAATCACCTTAAACTGAAGGAATATAGAGATGTTATTAAAATATTTTGAGGTATAAAACCGTTTGCAATTTTTCTTTGCCAGCTATTATACTAGCTTAGGTGATGTTATTCTGCAGTTGTTCGATGCAGAGTCTTGAAACATTACACGATTTCGTCGAATTCAAATTCCATCGTAATTTAAATGGCGAAAAAAACCTTCATTTCGAGGCAGTGTAACTGCGTTCTTGGAACATTCAACGAATTTAATAGGAAAATTTAATTTAATTTTCATCAGTTTTCATACTTGGTAGATAGTGGGGGAGAGTAGCCTAAACAGTAAGTTATAAGATTACTCAAGCAATGTCATTCTCAATAACAGGATGCTATTGTGGTATCCGATTCAAACAGTGTAAATTCTGTGTAAAATATACACACTATGCTTAAATTTCCAAGTACCCTGTAAGAGGTGCAAATTAGGAATATCGTTTCGTAAATTGTATTTTTGCTTACATAAATTGTAACACACTAGTAGTCCATATCCCTGAGCTTGAATGTATACACTAGCCTGACTTTAACGAAATGTTCCATATTTTAGTTCTTACACTTCTATTTGTGTGCATTCCAGTACAGTTTTCCCACTCCTATACCCACCATCACATACTTTTCATGAACCCACATTTTGCATTTCATGCATCTGGTCATTTCTCCCATTCGATACTCCTCGCACAATCCACCATATCATTCCTCTGTTTTACAAATGAGTTTCATTGGTGGCTTCCCCACAGAGTCTTCAAAACACTTGCTTTTGACAGGAGGAGCTGTAGTTCTAGATTTAATCTCCTGTGCTTCGCTTAGCTTTCTTTGTGCGTGGATTACTCATCAGCTCACAGACTTCAAGTTTTGCTTGGAACTTTTAGCATTTCTCTCGGCTTTGACGATATTTCTTGGATGGACACTTTCAGGCCACTTTCTGACCGCATTTCATTCTTCCCCATTGAAATATTGGGCCAATCCATTTTCTTCTGGAATGTCGAAGGCAGATGCTGAAACCGAGCATTATCTTTTAAAATGTAAGAATTTGTAACGTTATGTACATGTAGGTGAGCGATTCGGCCGTCTGGAGTCGGCGGCAGGTAAAGTGCATTTGTTTGTGAGGCTAAGCCCTGCTGGACAACCCCAGGGCTGCCAAAACGCCGCGGCCGGTACAGCGGTAGCAACGGTTGCTAGCGAGACCAGGTGCGGGTACAAAGGCGTGGTTGGAAATGGGGAAAATCATGGTATGGGGAATTCGGAAGATGAAGCGATTGCTTAAGAGGGCCAGTTGTGTTCCAGCAATGGCCTACCGTTAGACAAACTGAAAGATGGCTTATTCAACAATAATTCAGTAAAATATTAAACCAAGTCTGAATATATATGCGATCTCAAAAAAAAAAAAAAAAAAAAAAGCGCATCCAATGACACAACATTAATTTCAGTGTCTTTAAAATAACAAAAGTTAATAATTTAAAATGACTAATATTTTCGCAATGAACGTCTGAGTCAACAACTTTTAAACGCTTCATGCAGTTTCATCAAACGATAACTCAGATGATAGCATTGCATTATCAATTAAAGCCACCCATCGGTATCTATTTTATATATTGACTTATGAGGTCCTTTACAACTTTTTTAATTACACAAATGTTTGTCAGAACTCAGCTCTCTCCACAGTTATACAGCAGATGTACATAACATGAATACCTCATATTTTGTTATACTTGTGTATTTATTTAATGAAAATTTACTATTTTGCCTGTAACTTGTTGGTTGCAAGTGCTATTAAAAACTGTGCTAATTTGAGAGTGCACAGTCGCATGTGTTAGTGGACAATACAAATGTAAAGAGAAGCAAAAGTCGCTTCGCTTCTGTCAAGATACCGTAAATACATCTTTAAACAAAATTTAGCTCAGACTGTTGTCATTTATCACGAGCGCACTTGCGTAAAAATACTGGCTTATTTATTTACGGACAAACCTATATTTATATTTATTGTGAGTGGTCTGAGTGTGACCCAATGTTTATAATATTTCTTTATTGAAATATTGTTCTAATATATCAGTTTAGTTCAAGAAGTGGTGAAGTCGAGTCAAAAGATGTCTGTAGAACGTAAGAACGATGTGTTTTTGGTGGGGAAGGCCTTAATCAAATAGAAAATCAGATAGTAGTGGAACACTATGGGACTCAAGTGGAGATTGCGACTTTTTGAGTGAAGAGCTCAAGAGAGCTCTTCGGTACTTTGTATAGAGTTCTTGAAGAAGGCAGGGCTTTAGCTAACTTGCATGATTTTATGTGATTTGGTGGTATAAATGACTGACTCCTCACGATGAGCAGCCGCTACCATAATTTATCTTCTGAAGGGACTTTGTATGTACATCGAGAGGTCTTTATGGGCTCCAGTGCAGGACATAACTAATTTTCTGCTTGTATTACAAAACAGACGATAGAGTATGAATTACTACTCTTTGTATCGCATGTGATAACTTGTAAACCATCGTGTTGAAGTCTGAACTTTGGACCTGGTGAATATTTCGTGTATTGTGATTACGAAATGGATTTAGTTTTCGAGCCTCTTTGATTACATTTAGTTTAGGGATTTTGCCAATATTCTTGTAACGCTCTCGCCGTAACTTTACTAAATTTGATAAGGGTATTTCATGTCTATATTTTAAATGAATGCCGCAGGACCACTTCCCGTTCATTTGAGATGATCTTTTTGAACAAACATAAATCAACCTAATTCTCTGTCGTCTACATCACTTGCAGGCGTTAGAATAGAACCTCAGCTATTTATTTAACTTTTATTTTGTATTTCCGTGTATTATTTTATTGACTTATAATTCTAGACAATGCATAGACTATTTCACTGCAGGATCACAGTTACAAGTTATTATTTGCAGCGAAATAACTGCAGGGGATGGAATCAGACGTGCACCGATCGATCTTATGACTACGTCGAGCTATTCTTTTTAAACATAATCATGCATAGCCTAAGTATCTAACGCACAAGAAAACACAAGTAAGCCCGCCCGGCTAGCTGTGAGGTCTAACGCACTGCTTCCCTAGAGAGAAGGCGTGCCGGTCCCTGGCACGAATCCGCCCCCAAACCCTCAATATTTGGAGGCAAAAACCAGCTTTATCAACCACAACAGCCCCTATGTGGCCTTCAGACTATAGAAAATTAAGATCGTGAGCATGGCGCCACACAACATTGGCGGACAGTTCCTCATCATCCACAGTGCTATACACAGTTCTGCGAACTGCGAGAACACTCTGCAGTGGGAGACGCATTTCAACCTAAACAAACCCTTTTGACTTCATAAACTATTGGTAATGGATGATCCAGAGGAAAAAATAATTTAGTCATGGCTTGGCGATGGGAAAACGCCATGATAGTCGACGACAATACAAGATAAGGTTTGAGGCGCCATGTCATTGATTGCGCGGCCCCTTCCGCTGGAGGTTCGAGTCCTCCCTCGGCCATGTGCGTGTGTGCTGTTCTTAGCATAAGCTACGGCAGTTGCTCACCAAGTAGCAATGTCGTCGTTTTTACAATTTAATTTTACGAGGCTTGTTCGGAAAGTAAGGAACGATCGGTCGCGAAATGGAAACCACAGTGAAAATCAAAATTGTTTTCTTTGCACATTATCTACACCTTCCAGGTACTTCTATGTATAGTCGCCGCTCCGACTTCGATATTTGTCGGAGCGGTATACCAAATTTCCAACACCATCATCGTATAAGGCAGCCGCCTGTGCTCCCTAATAATTCTCTACACTGGTCTACAGCACGTAGTCTGCGCCCAAGTGTTGTCTCCGTGTCCAGCGTTTCATGTGAACAGAGATGGTACTCAATTAGGGTTGTGTGTGGGTGAACCCATCGAAAAGCCTGCAATAGCGTCTTCATTCCCCCTGCAGAGTGCGGTTGAGAATGGCCATGAAGAAGGAAGTGCGTGGCATTTGTGTTAGGTGGGGTGCATTCATTAAGGCGAAGCGACTCAGCGGGCCCACCTACGTGGCGGGAGACATCGTTGTTCTAGGTACCTTAACTCGCTCGCAAATGAACAGAGCGTCTTGATGCGCCGGCCGAGGTGGCCGTGCGGTTCTGGCGCTGCAGTCTGGAACCGCGGGACTGCTACGGTCGCAAGTTCGAATCCTGCCTCGGGCATGGGTGCGTGTGATGTCCTTAGGTTAGTTAGGTTTAGGTAGTTCTAAGTTCTAGGGGACTTATGACCTGAGATGTTGAGTCCCATAGCGCTCAGAGCCACTTTCGTCTTGATGCGATTGACGGGCATACTAGAGACACTGCCCAAAACGTCTGTGAAAAGCCTCGTCGGATTTTCACAGTGGTTTCCATTTCGCGACCTATCGTTCCTCACCTCCAGAATAGCACTCGTAATTCATCATAATTCATACAATTTGTCCGAAATATTAATAAATTACATCCTCGTGAATCAGTACATCTATTAGACAAAACCAGATCAAAATCCATACAGTATTTGAGATTAGCCTGCATATACAAACGGATGCAAGGAAGCGACTTCGACTAATGCATTTTGAGTTATCTCATAAAGGGTAAATAATGACAGTATTTTAAACTTTTAAATTCTGACAGTACTTACGCAAAATATTGAAATCAAAGCCGTTAGATAAGCAGCTGCAGCTGGTACTCTGTTCAATTTTCCATGTTCAAGGAAAGTCATTCAGCAACATATAGTGAGTGAACTGAAAGTTGTCATTACTGGCAGCAAGTTGTATGAGCTCATTCTACGATTCGATTGTGTTCTTGAACTGAAGCCCTGTTTCCGAGTCATTCAGATGCACAATAATTGTGATTACGCGATCAGAGTGTGGTGTTCTGTTACAGCTGGAACTTCATGTGAGGTCAGAACAATCCATCGACAAATCCACCTCCATAGTACATTGCAAAGGAAGTCATGCAGGCATCCCACATTGTCTTTACACCTGAGTTTGAGGCTGAAACTGATGACAGTTGTACTTGACAGATAGATTAGCGCAGCCCTCGGATGCAGATAATTTGCTGACAAGCATTTCATTAGAGCCACACGTATGTGCTCTTATCAAGCACGTACATTAATCTAGAGTTTGTCAGGATGTTGTATATCAGCAGCAAAGGAAATGCTTAAATTTATCATTAGGCAGAATTCGTTATCTGTGTACACAGCCTGAGAACCGGTGGGTAAGGACGTGACGCCTACAGCGGAAAAGATTACGTACGTGATTGAAATAGAAACAAGGAAACGGGCAGAAAGAGATCTGTGCATGAACTGAGAAATGATTGTAGCTCATAACTGCCTCAATATAAATAAAACTTTAAGAAGCTCACAATCATGAACAGTGTACGAGTGAGCACAAATTACAAATGATTCTATTTATCTGATTATACCACCCGTTCCTTACACACACTACACACTCGTGATGCCGTATACAAATGTGTATAGTATAGCGGCATAGTGGGTTTACGGGAATCATTACAGTAGCTTAATAACAGTCACTGTAGTGGCCTGGATTCCCTGAAATTATTGGTTCTCATTTTTTGACACCACCATTCAGTCAACTCATGGCAGCCATTATCTTTTAGCTATGGGTATGTAAGCGACACAATGCTTACCTAATACTTTCCAAAACGTCACACATAAAAACGGGACATTCCGGTGCTCATACCTCGGGTCCTCTTGGTGATAAAAAGATAGGATGGAGTGTTTTGGATAGCAACTTGGCCAGGTATCATTTGTACACCCAACAGAAGGATTAGCTTAGTGTTACTATCCTACATTACAGGGTCAAAACATGAACATTATACACTTCCTCCCGCTTAGCAAATGGATCAAATCCATTTGTTCTTTTTGCAGTTAATGTGGTCTAGGCATGACTTAATAAGACTTGCGAGGTCACGATTAGTTCATGGATGGTTCCTCTGAAAAAGGGATTTTTTACTATATTTTCACCGTCAACAGCAGACCAAAACCCAACCGAGCATTTCAGGACTCGTAGGCAAAGAAAGCGGCCGAAATTTTTACGATATATTTCTAAGATTCCGATCCTCGATCAGTCTTGAAAATTCTTTTGATATCGTTGTCCCTTTACTGGATACAGAGGTTCATAGTTACCCTACTTCTAGAAATAAAATCCGATATGAGAAGGAATCTAAATAATAAATAACAGCAGTAAACTGATAACATTTTAACAATACATTCTCTTGCGAGTTATCCAGAAGAGCAGCCTCCCCGTTTTCAAAACATTTTATGTGTTCACGAGAAACACTCCAAAAATTTTTTTTTGGGTACCAAAACCAAACCGCAGATTCTAAGACATATCCACAGAAAATGGCTGCAATTTTTACGATGTATTCCTAAGATTCCTATATCGAAAACATTGAAAGTTTTCTTCATATCATTATCCGTTTCCGAGATACAGAGGTCCAAATTTACCCTACCTGCACACCTAAAATATATACGTAAAATCCGGTTTTTGGCGAAAATGTTGTTTATAAAGTGACGTAGCTCGGAGAAATGCGCTGTAAAAGTATTTCCTTTATCACCTGAGAAGCTCATGTTGTAGTACTGAAGCACATGCGAATTTTTGTTTATTTTATTTATTTATTTATTGCAGAATCCGGTCTGAGGCGTAAAATTAGTTTTCCGTTACTTCAGTTTCACCTAAGTAAATATTCAAAATTTTTCTGACAAGTACATTTCTTTTCATATTAGATACATGCCCCGCGGCAGCAGGGGAAAGAAGGGAACCAGAGGAAAAATGCTGCTGCTTGAATACAAAGAATGAGTGTGTTCTGTCTATTTGAAATATTGTGAAAAGTGGGGTACCTGCTGCCTCATTGTGCCTTCCTCAGCACCTTTAAAAAAATTCCAAAAACTTTCGCTTGGGAACGTAATCGTAATTTTATATTCTGAGAGAGAAGAAGGCAATGGCAGTGCCAAAGAGACGGAAAAGTAATAAATATGGAAGATAGTAGACAGTAGTTGTGTTATAAAGACAGCGAAAAGACAATAACTGTATGAGAGAAAGAGAGGGTCACAGTGGTTTCGTAACCAAGCAATTGATCTGAACATGTTAGTGACTCAAATTGCCACTTTCTAGTAGTCTCCGGCTATTAAAATTCCTTTAAATGCTTTGGATGGGATGTTTAGATGGCCTCTACGGGATTAATCCACAAAAGCACACTATTTTTGTTCGCAACAGTGGAAGCCCGTGCAAGATTTGTTTATATCTTATGGCATCAGTTGACTGTATTCTTCCGTTCTCAAACAAATCAGTGCCTGGTACTCAAAATAATTAATTACGACATTCGCTGCATCGATTCCAGTCTTTCTTTCCCAACACCAGATGTTTGCCTAACAGTCACTTTTTGGTTTCATGATCCATTTCGCCAATGTTGTTCGCCGTCTCTCCACTTTTCTGAGTAAAAAGGTAGTAGCTGTTATCTTCTCTGTATACAGTCGCTACTATTGCTCCACACACTCAAACTTTTTGACGAGAAATCACACAATTTTTCTTTTGCTGATGTCTAGGTCTCTTCATGTTGATGATCTTCATCGACCCTCGTGGTAAATCTTATGTGTCGTAAATATTAGTCCTTCTGTCTTTTCTTTTCCGTCTTGCCATCGCCAGACCCTCTTGTTCGTAGAAAACTTCCGTACATTGTTTTTTCGTCGAAACATTCAATGAGGCGTTATAAAATTGACCCGTCACCCATCTGTGACAACATCTTCATTCCGACTGTAATTAAATCCGCATAGCTGCTCCCCACTCTCTCAGTACTTTGACTCTTTTCTCCACACATGACCATCTGAACATTACCACAAAGAAAAAGCGTTCCTTCCACAAAACTGCCACTTATTTCTCCGCTTCCCATCTGCCCACTTCGGACTCACGTCGTCTTCCCCCTCAATAAAATTACAAATACAAAGTTTCAAACCATTGGGGCAAAGGGCTTAAAATGACGAAAATGACAAAACACATTTTTACAGATTACGTTGATTTTATTTTGTATTTACGCTACAATTTAGAAATCGTGTAGATATGTGCAACAAAATCAGTGATATGCAGATCATGGTAAATTAATTGTAGGTTATTCGTCCATGACTGAAAATATGGTGTACTAATTTCCAGTGGAGAAAAATCTCCGGCACAAGTCATTCAGCGGACTATGGAGCTGAAAATCACTTGAGCTTCTTTAGGACTCTACAGTCGATGTTCCAGCAGCTCAAAATAAAAATGTTCTGTTTGACTTTTAGGAGCGTAAAGACTCGTCACTGCACGTTCCACATCGCAGAACAATTTCAAGATAAACATTCCTGCAGAAGCTTGGAATTTAAACATCTTTGCTGTAGGCGAGTATGTATATTTCCACACAGCCGTCTGCTGCTTACTCTGAGGTTCGTAGTGAGTTCCTCTGTTTGATCTTTAGGGGTGTAAAGAATCTTCAGCGAACCTTACACATCATGAAACACAGCCACAACCGAGCTAGGAATTTAAACCATTTTTCTGTAGCCGAAGACGGATGTTTCCACACACTGCTTTGCTGCTTACTCTGTGGTTCGCGAAGATCAAATCACGTATCAGCAACGGTTACAATACGAGTAAGATAGTTCTCCTAACCCTTCCATATGCCTTAACGGTAACTTCGACATTTCCGAAAGTCTCTTATGTGTTTATCTGTCAGTGGGAGTGGTACCTAATGAACATAAACGTTGCTATGGCACACGGTGAACTGTGCCTAATCTTCAGTCCATGCACAGTGTCATCAATTTTGGCACGGGAGTCATCAAGAATGATTCACTTAGCTCTCTTGTTTCCGAAGAGGATGACCCACCCAGATACTCTTTGTCTGACAGAAATACACATGCAGTCGTATAGCAGTTATTACACTTAAACATTTAGATAAGTACGACATCTATCACCATTACTACACAGTGGAGCACGTGAACAATAAAATGCTCTTCAGTCACTAGAAACAGAACTATTCACTGGACCATCACAGCTAAGACACAAAAACAACAGTAAGATTGAAGCGTATCGTTGTTGAGTCGGTGCTGTCACACTATGCAGAAGATAAAATATTGCGTCTGGTTAATGAATTCAGTTACTACATGAAATGTAATGACTAGACAGTCTCGTAATAGTTCTGGGGAAACGCTAGTGTCTATTACTAGAGAAAGAACATCACATAACGATTGCTACATACATTATCCAATATATCCATAATGGAGTGAATGATGTTATTGTTGTGGTCTTCAGTCCAGAGATGGGTTTGACGCAGCCATTCATGCTACTCTATCCTGTGCAAGCTTCTTCTTCTCCATACAACTACTTTAACCTACATCCTTCTGAATCTGCTTAGTGTATTCATCTCTTGGTCTCCCTCTACGATTTTTACCCTCCAAGCTGCCCTCCAATACTAAATTGCTGATCCCTTGATGCCTCAGAACATGTCCTACCAACCGATCCCTTCTTTTAGTCGTGCTGCAAATTCCTTTTCTCCCTAATTCTTTTCAGTACCTCTTCATTAGTTACATGATCTAACCACCTATTCTTCAGCATTCTTCTGTAGCACCACATTTCGAAAGCTGCTATTCTCTTCTTGTCTAAACTAGTTATTGTCCATGTTTCACTTCCATACATGGCTACACTCTATACAAATACTTTCAGATAAGATTTCCTAACACTTAGATCTATATTTGATGTTAAAAAATTCTCTTCTTCCGAAACACTTTCCTTGCCATTGCCCGTCTACATTCTTTAGCCTCTCAACTTCCACCATCATGTTATTTTGCTCCCCAGATAGCAAAACTCATCTACTACTTTAAGTGTCTCATATCCTAATGTAATTCCCTCAGCATCGCCTAATTTAATTCGAATACTTTCAGTTGCTTTTGTTCATGTTCATCTTCTATCCTCCTTTCAAGACAATGGTCATTCCGTTCAACTGCTCTTCCAGGTCCTTTGCTGTCTCTGACAGAATTACAATGTCATCGCCAAACTTCAAAGTTTTTATTTTTTCTTTATGGATTTTAATTCCTACTCCAAATTTTTCTTTTGTTTTCTTTACTGCTTCCTCAATATACTGATTGAATAACACTGGGAATAGGCTACAACTCTGTCTTACTCCCTTCCCAACCACTGTTTCCCTTCCATGCCCCTCGACTCTTATAACTGCCATCTGGTTTCTGAACAAATTGTAAATACTCTTTCACTGACTGTGTTTGACTCCAGCCACCTTCACAATTTAAAAGAGAGGATTGCAGTCAACATTGTGAAAAGCCTTCTCTTAAGTCAACATATGCTAGAAACGTAGGTTTGCCTTTCCTTAATCTATCTTCTAAGTCATAATTTCAGTATTGCCTCATGACTGCCAACATTTCCACTGAATCCAAACTGAGGTGTGAATGATGAAGGATGTGAATGCCATAGCAAATTTCTCGGTTTCGTAGAAAGTATACGACGCAACACGATACGTCCGTCATAAACAGATGTGCTTTGTATCACCTGTCACGTGTACGAATTACGCAAGAAAATATCAGCAGGAGTGCCGGATATCGCCTTAGTAATCAGATACTGAACCGTTCCTTATCGAAGGAAGTGACGGCTGAGCGAAGGATACGGTTCGATGATAAATAAACGGCCACACAGCCACAAGACACATTGTGGGCTCACTATTTCAGCCGCTACACCTGAGAGGAGTAAGCCGTTCAAGATGGTGAAACAGTTCTCAGGAAAGAGCTACGCGCTCGACGTGGCCAGCTTGGAAAACATGGAGTCGTTTCTCGACGCCAGCGGTGAGTGAATTGATCAGAAAACTTATATTAACTCTGGAACATATCTTATATTTACGTTACGAACTAAGTAAAAAACTAAGGCTCTGTTTACACTGCAGCAGAAAGGTCTGTAAAGTTGGCTAGAGTTACGTGAAATGTCGGCGGAAAACTTAAGAGTGAACAATCTGCAGAGTTCTTTGACTTTTTCGGATAGAGTGTGCAATTACACAGAAAGTTTATAGGATTAGGTGGTAGTAAATCAGTATATATGAATACGAAATCGCGTCATTCTGATCAAATTTTTCAAGCGGTTTACGGGGGGAACAAAGAAGGAGCCTACACTAAGATTGCACTACACAAAAGCAGTCAAAAGTATTATCGGCTTATGCACCGATGGCCAATCCATTAACCATCATTATGCACTAAGAAACAACTTCGAAGCCTCAAATACCACTCGGCGTTTTAAAAGGGCTTGCTTCAGAACGACTTCGTTTAACAAAGAAAGACTGCTTCCATCGACTGACCTATGCAAACGTCGTAGAATTGATGTACACTTATGTTGAGAAAAACGGAACCCCTTGAACGACTGAATATAGGACGTTCACATAGAACATGTACAATAGTATATTCTGGAGAAATTTGAACAATACCGCCTCGCCGGTTCAGTGTCAACATCGACATCGCGGCGCAGCACGAACTACCGGTAAAATGTGCCTGCGACTCTCGTTCTTGCTATGCAGCAAAGGTACTGGATCAGTGTGACTCGAGCAGACGTACAGGATGCATGAACCGTGTCGTCAAATCAGTGAGTCTGAAAGATGGCGCAAATTGGCATGAGAGAATGGAATTCATGCATCCGAGAAAGTGCTGCTTGTGTGGGACGAAGTGTCTCGACAGTGCAACTGGTGTATGCCGAATGCTTCACGGAAAGCTGTAGAACACGACGAGACGGATCAGGTCGCAGCACCCACACCACCCACCGAGGACATGGAAGCCTCATCCTTATGTCATTACAGATCAGATCCGTGTTTGCGTCCTCCTCGGCTGTAACAATACATCGTACACTATTAGGTTTGACAGTCTGTCGCAGTTCATTACGGCATGGCTTACGTACGCGCCACCTTTCACGAATGTGCAGAAACATGCTAGGCAGCGGTGGTCTATGAAACGACTCCATCGCAGACAGCAACGGCATCAGATAGTGTTTTCGGACGAATCCAGGTTCTGTGTGTTTGAAAAAGATGGCCGCTTGCTGGTTCGCTACGGAAGTCGGGAACAGCATCTCAGTGACTGCATTCGCGCAAGAAATACAGCGCAAAATCAAGACCTTATGCTGTGAGATACCATTGGGTATAAATAAAAATCACATTTGGTGCATGTCCAGGACACTGACCAGTGCGACCTTCAAGAATGACATCCTGCCACCCGTAGCTATACCCTATCTGCACAACACCCCAGACGACATTTTTCACCAAGACAATGCACGACGAGAGGTTGCCGCAAAAACACGTCACAGGATGTCGTCCTTTTGCCCCGGCCCACCAGACCACCAGGCTTGTCACCACTCGGAAATGTGTGGAATATGGTGAAAAGACAGGTGCAGCACCGTGACCCAGTGCCAACCAGCACAGATAACTTGGGAACCAGATGAACGCAGCATGGATGGCTACACTACAGGACACCATTCGCGTCTTATACGCGTCGATGCCATCACCCTTGGAAGTTACGAGTGCGCATGGCGGACCCTGTTGCTACTCGGCTACAGGACACTTACTGACACGAGGTAACTCATTCCTAATCATTTCTGCAGAACATACTAATGATCAATTCTGTGAATATGAGCGTCTTATTCAGGATTTTATGTTTTTTCTGGACATGAGTGTATCAAGGGTACGAGGGACTCCCAGAGGAGAGAGTCTTACTTTAGACGTAGAAAGACTCCTGCACTGTCACAAAGTAGTACAAACGACGCATCACAGTTCTAGAATTTTTGAAACCCATGAATTTGGCAAATTCAAAAATAAAAAATTTAATCGAAAATTTTTACTGTCATATCATCATCTGGGGGTATAACGTCACAGAAACGGCGAAGAAGTGTAACTGTGGGCAGAACAGGAAGACCTTAAACTCCTACGCCATTCGAACCATCAGGGATGTAATCCGAATAATATATAGATCAGGAGTGCCCTCGACCAATATGTCATGAAACGTGTAGAAGATCCGATACCCAGAGCTCAACACTGGCCAGTCACAAGTGGAAGCAGATGGCCTGTGACTCTATAAATGTTCCCCTTTAATGACGTTTCAAGTTCAAGAAGGCGAGCTGGAATAATTTCTAACTAGAGATAGACCAAGTTATAACGAACGACATAAAATTCAGGATTTTTGTGCACATAACGGAGAAAATATCACTTAAGCATATTCCACGATAATGCAGGACTCAATACCTAGTGGGACTAACACAGCACATCAAACGATTGTTCACTGCGTACCGAGAGCACTTTGACGAAGACTCATTTGCTGAAGAAGCCAAAACCGCAGGCGAAGCATAGACCGCACCACTCAATGATGGAAGGAAAGAAAAATAGATGGAACTGCTGAATGGTCTGAACATGACGCATAATAGGGGGCTTTTCACTTTGGGTCATCAGTCATCTGATTAGTCGGCTGCGGCTCGGTATGGACTCCTCTCAGCTCTTTATTTCAGAGTAGCACCTGCACCCTACTTCTTCAATTACCTGCTGGATATATTCCAGTCTCTGTCTTCCCCTACAGTTTTACCCTTTACAGATCCCTCTAGTCCCGAGGAAGCTACGCCCTTATGTCTTAAAATACACACATCAAAAAAAGTTTTCCATCACCTCGGTTCCGATAGTTCCGGAACCTGTACAGAAAATTGGAATAGAGATCAACATAAACATCATTTCTGCCCTTTTTATTGCTCATGAAAACCACACATTGCATGTTGTACCATAATACAGCGAGACCTTCAGAGATGGTAGTCCAGATTGCTCTACACACCGATACCCCTAATACCCAGTAGAACATCCTCTTGCGTTAATGAATGCCTGTCTTCGTCGCGGCTACTATCCACAAGTTCATCAAGGCACAGTTGGTCCAGATTGTCCCACATCTCAAGGTGATTCGGCGGAGATCCCTCAGAGTGGTTAGTGGGTCACGTCGTACATAAACAGCCCTTTTCCATCCATCCCAAGCATGTTCGATAGGGTCCATGTCTGGAGAACATGCTGGGTACTCTAGTCGAGCGATGTCGTTATACTGAAGGAAGTCATTACAAGATTTGCACAATGGGTCGCGAATTGTTGTCCATGAAGACAAATGCCTTGCCAATATGCTGCCGATATGGTTGCACTATCGGTCGGAGGATGGCATGCACGTATCGCACAGCCATTACGACATCTTCTATGAACACCAGCCGCGTACGTCGACTCCACATAATTCCACCCCAAAACAGCAGGGAACCTACACCTTGCTGCACTCTCTGGACAATGTGTCTAAGGCGTTCAGCCTGACCGGGTTGCCTTCAAACACGTATCTGCCGATTGTCTGGTTGAAGGCATATGCGTTCACACATCGGTGAAGAGAACGTGATGCCAATCCTGAGCGGTAAATTCGTCACGTTGCTGAGCCCATCTGTATCGCACTGCATGGTGTCGTGGTTGCAAAGGTGTACCTCGCCATGGATGTCGGGAGTGAATTTGCGCGTCATGCAACCTATTGCGCACAGTTTGAGTCGTAATACGACGTCCCGTGGCTGCACGAAAAGCATTATTCAACATGGTGGCGTTGCTGTCAGTGTTCCTCCGAGCCGTAACCCGTAGGTGGCGGTGAGCCACTGCAGCTGTAGTCCTTTGGCGGTCTGAGCGAGGCATGTCATCGACAATTCCTGTCTCTCTGTATCCCCTCCATATCCGAACAATACTTCCCTTGTTGGCCGGCCGCTGTGGCCCAGCGGTTCTAGGCGGTTCAGTCCGGAACTGCGATGCTGCTACGGTTGCAGTCCCGAATCCTTCCTAGGGCATGGATGTGTGTGATGTCCTTAGGTTAGTTAGGTCTATGTACCTCTAAGTCTAGGGGACTCATGACCTCAGATGTTGTCCCATAGTGCTTAGAGCCACTTGAATTATTTTTGAACTTCCCTTGTTGAGAGCCTTTCCTGGCACAAAGTAACAATGCGGACGCGATCGAACCGCGGTATTGACCGTCTAGGCATGGTTGAACCACAGACAACACGAGCCGTATACCTCCTTCCTGGTGGAATGACAGTAACTGATCGGCTGTTGGACTCCGTCCGTCTAATGTAAATTAATTGAAACCTTCAGCTGCCGACAGGTGTTGTTGATATGTCTCGATGGGGACAGCTGAAAATACGTGCGCCGACCTGGACTTGAACCAGGGATCTCCTGCTTATATGGCAGACGCTCTATCCATCTGAGCCACTGAAGACACAGATGAATAGGGCGACTGCAGGGACTTATCTCTTGCACGCTTCCCGTGAGAGCCATCTGTGTCCTCAGTGGCTCATATGGATAGAGAGTCTGTCATGTAAGCAGTAGATCCTGGGTTCAAGTCCCGGTCGGGGCACACATTTTCAGCTGTCCACATCGAGATATATCAACAACACCTGTCGGCACCTGAGGGTTTCAAGTAATGATCATTTATACTTGACACACAATTTCAAACCGTTTTGGAAACTTTTTCTCGCTGACACCAAAAACAGAAAATAATGAAAGCATAAATATTTTTCCTTTTTGCTGTTCCACTTCCTTAGTACTAAGTCCGTTTGGAACACATTTTGCACACAGTAGAAATAAATGCAATAGTTGCAATACTATATTTTATGCAGCGCATCGTCCAGGATGTGTGACGTTGTAGACATTGATATGTGCGAAAAACTAACTATTCTTAAAATTTATCGCAAACTTCCCAGATTGTACTCATCCAGTATTTCATCAGGAGAGCACCAATTTCCAACACTTGAAATATAATTTCTATACTTGTTCTCCCTTAAAAGCTCACAAAATAGTTAAAGAAGAACAGTTTATCACTTACCAAATGTTCATTTTTCATTCAGTAAAAAGATCTGCATCAAGTGTGACTTTTCAATTTATTATTTCTTTACCACATACTCCATTTTCGACCAATTACATACGTGGACGATCGATTATTTAACGTATCAGGATAGGAGTTTACTGGTTTTTAACATGTTGGGCATTGTAATCGCAAGACAAAGATGATATAAATTGATGTTAATAATGAAGTATGTTATGAGTGAAGAAAACTTGCATTACACAAAAGCATATCATTAGAATTATGTATGGAGCTCATCTGCAATGTGAGTAATCATTTTAAGCGTGTGTACATCTTCATTGTTATCTAACACCAACTATATATGGAATTTGTGACAGCAGTCCTGTAGTGTTTACTTATCACAGACTGAAAACACAACTTCTGTTGTAAGGTTCTTTTTAGTTAAAACACGACCAGTTTCAGGTTCTTATATGCCCATCACCAGGTGTTATACTGGAAATATACTAGAGATCAGAGCTAGTAATAGTTTTTATACATAGTAGTGCAATTAAAAAAAGCAGAAATGAAGTTCCATATAACATCTTAGAAACTAGCAGTTGGGCTAGGTGTGGTAAAACTTAAGTCAATGTCGAAGTGACACCAGACAATACTACAGACAGCTGCCTGGGTAAAGAAGTATGCAATGAACACCAGGACAGTTATACTTTGCGCTGTGACCCCTAGCACCCCGGTGGGCGAGTGCAGGATGGGGTGTATCACCAGCAACTGCAAAAGATGCAGTAGCATACACGAAGGTGGAAGCAAACTGATAAACCAGAATGGCAAATGTACTGCCATTTGTTTACGGGAAGAAGAGCGTGGGACCACTAGCCCCCTGCTTTTTTATGTATACTACTGCATGTAAAAGTTAATTTAGCTCCGGTCTCTTGTTTATTTTCAGTATAAGACCTGGTGATGGGCATGTAAGATCCTGAAACCGGTATTGTTTCAAATAAAAATAACCTTACACCTGAAGCCATATTATCAACCTCTGCTAGAATCCTCAGTTGCGGATGATCCTCTGACGGACTGTTTGTAGTGTTTACTTAATTTTTCCCCACAGGAGTGACAGACGCCACACACCGCCACCTGGCTCTGTCAGCAAAGGACACCCTGACACTGACACTGGAGGGTGACAAGGTGACGGACGTGACCCAGCTGGGCGAGTACAAACACGTGCTGACATACCGCCTGGGGGAGGAGTTCACAGAGGACACGGCCGGCCGCAAGAGGAAGAGCACCGTCACCCAGAGGGGCGCCGACACACTGGTCAAGGTCGAGAAGTACGAAGACGGCAAGACCGTCACCATAGAGAAGACCTTCAGCGCCGACAAGATGGTCGCGGTGAGTCCCAACACTACACTCCCACTCTCAGCACTCTCTCTTTTACACCTGCTCTTATCATGTGTCGTATATGAGTGAACATTGTGCTGTCACATATTACTGAGTATTAAATAAATTAACAGAAGCATCTTATTTCTGATATTCCAAGCCATAGATGCTGAAAATTTTTTAGTGTCAGATTGAAATAAGGCTTAGTTAATGAAAGTGAGCACAGACAATCAACAAGTCACACATCCTCAGATGCTGCTGTCAGTTTTAATCAGCATTCTGAATTCATAAAGACGTGCCTCAAAATACTAATAATTTTTATGAAAGCTTGTAAAAACTGACTTCTGGAAGAGAATCTCGATTAGAATAATTTGATCCTATATATCGCCTACAATTATTTTGATGAAGTACTCTCACAGAATGCTAGGACTATCAAATGCAGTATCATCTTTTGTTCTTCTTCTATGTAGCTGTGCCTATAATATTGTTGAGTATACCACATTATCTGCGACCACTGCATCATTCATTAATTGATGCATAATTATCTCTAATCGTTATTGTGAGAAAAATTTTGGGTGTTAACACTCATTAGTACTTCCTTTCACTGTTCGTCTTTCACAATTTATGTGGCATTTCCACAACCTCAGGATTAAAACAGTTTTGAAATTTATTTGTAATCTCCGTCAGATCCACAGGGTACCCGTATTGAAAATGTGACTAACACACTGAACTTCATTCAGTGACTGATCTACTTCGCCTTCGAATGTCAGATGATTGTATTCTCAGTTCTTCTTTTCAAGACATCAGTAAAGAATTTGATCAGAAGAATCAACAGAGCAGTAGTATTGAATGTTATCCTCATAAAGATTGCCTACAACAGCAGCGATAATTTTCGTTGTTTTACTATCGTGTATGATGCATTCGCGTATAAGTGCTCCCTCTCTATCTCTCTCTCTCTCTCTCTCTCTCTCTCTCTCTCTCTCTCTCTCTCTCTCTCTCTCCCCCCCTCCCTGCCTCCCTCACACAGACACCCACACACACATACACACGACCAAGAATTTATTCAAATGGACTCTGGCCTCAAAAGCCTTTGCCCTTACATTAAAACCTAATTTAATGATCAACTAGAAAATCACTGTAAACAAATAAAGCTATCAATATTTGATTTCTTACCTAGAATGTTATGTATCTTCGTTATTCCACTAGGTATCAAGCTGCTTAAAAAATTAAGTCTTGTAAGGCATAAAAGACAAAAATATCCACAATGCCTCATAATAAATGGAAATTATAAAACAGATTTATATACTGTGTCATATAGCTGTATTTGCCCTATTATTGCCAGTTTCGTTACATTATAGAAAAGGCACAACAAGAAAACAGCGCATTGCTTTTTCTTATTCAATTTTTTTTTCTTTTACAGACCCTCACTGTCGGCAACGTCACAGCAAAAAGGATCTACAAGGCAGTTTGAACTCTGTTTTTGAAAATACAGTGTGTTTACTGTGTATACTGTGAAAAATTATCATCGGAAAGGTCTCCTAATTGTACCAAATCTTTATCTCTTAAGTTATTATATTTTTGCAGTCCGTTTCACAAATAAATTTAAGTTAAAACACTGAGATCTGATTCTATTTTGTTACCAATTCTGATCTTTATTTTAAAATACAGAGCAAAGCGACTAGTATGTAACATCTTGCAGACTGATTCCGGAATTAATAGAGTGAGTACTGGAAAATGCCGTCAAACCTGTTCTCTAAAGTGCTCCTTACACACCTTAGGATGTGGAGGAGTGCTTGGTGGATGAAGGGCTGAATATTTCTTTGCTACAGTAACAAACATGCAATTTATATGTTTTCTCTGCAAGATGGCAGACTGATTCCAGTTTGCTGCACCTATGCATAACCAACCACTATAGTAATAACACCCAACGATAGCTGCTACAGCAAGACGGCATATGGATCGTCATTGTAAGAAGAGAAATACACTGTGCAATACGACACGTGAATAGTGGACATTTCGCGCACGCCTTAAGCGACAACGGCTTTCAGTCAGCTTTCTTCATTCTTCCTGCCGCGTTTATCCGTAAAAGCCAACAACTCTGATATAGAGACGATATGCATTAGATATTTCTCCCACAACTATGCCAACATTTGCCAGGAACTAATTTTTATCGAGTAATACACTCCTGGAAATTGAAATAAGAACACCGTGAATTCATTGTCCCAGGAAGGGGAAACTTTATTGACACATTCCTGGGGTCAGATACATCACATGATCACACTGACAGAACCACAGGCACATAGACACAGGCAACAGAGCAAGCACAATGTCGGCACTAGTACAGTGTATATCCACCTTTCGCAGCAATGCAGGCTGCTATTCTCCATGGAGACGATCGTAGAGATGCTGGATGTAGTCCTGTGGAACGGCTTGCCATGCCATTTCCACCTGGTGCCTCAGTTGGACCAGCGTTCGTGCTGGACGTGCAGACCGCGTGAGACGACGCTTCATCCAGTCCCAAACATGCTCAATGGGGGACAGATCCGGAGATCTTGCTGGCCAGAGTAGTTGACTTACACCTTCTAGAGCACGTTGGGTGGCACGGGATACATGCGGACGTGCATTGTCCTGTTGGAACAGCAAGTTCCCTTGCCGGTCTAGGAATGGTAGAACGATGGGTTCGATGACGGTTTGGATGTACCGTGCACTATTCAGTGTCCCCTCGACGATCACCAGTGGTGTACGGCCAGTGTAAGAGATCGCTCCCCACACCATGGTGCCGGGTGTTGGGCCTGTGTGCCTCGGTCATATGCAGTCCTGATTGAGGCGCTCTCCTGCACGGCGCCAAACACGCATACGACCATCATTGGCACCAAGGCAGAAGCGACTCTCATCGCTGAAGACGACACGTCTCCATTCGTCCCTCCACTCACGCCTGTCGCGACACCACTGGAGGCGGGCTGCACGATGTTGGGGCGTGAGCGGAAGACGGCCTAACGGTGTGCGGGACCGTAGCCCAGCTTCATGGAGACGGTTGCGAATGGTCCTCGCCGATACCCCAGGAGCAACAGTGTCCCTAATTTGCTGGGAAGTGGCGGTGCGGTCCCCTACGGCACTGCGTAGGATCCTACGGTCTTGGCGTGCATCCGTGCGTCGCTGCGGTCCGGTCCCAGGTCGACGGGCACGTGCACCTTCCGCCGACCACTGGCGACAACATCGATGTACTGTGGAGACCTCACGCCCCACGTGTTGAGCAATTCGGCGGTACGTCCACCCGGCCTCCCGCATGCCCACTATACGCCCTCGCTCAAAGTCCGTCAACTGCACATACGGTTCACGTCCACGCTGTCGCGGCATGCTACCAGTGTTAAAGACTGCGATGGAGCTCCGTATGCCACGGCAAACTGGCTGACACTGACGGCGGCGGTGCACAAATGCTGCGCAGCTAGCGCCATTCGACGGCCAACACCGCGGTTCCTGGTGTGTCCGCTGTGCCGTGCGTGTGATCATTGCTTGTACAGCCCTCTCGCAGTGTCCGGAGCAAGTATGGTGGGTCTGACACACCGGTGTCAATGTGTTCTTTTTTCCATTTCCAGGAGTGTAGTTTCCTCACTTCCCCTAAGTTACTCCTGACGTCCTCTTACTAATGAAATTCAAGACGATTTACTACACAAACCATTCTAAAACCTTCTCTTTGAATCTATCTTCTCTGCCCAAATACTCTTCTTCATCGTTTCCCATTATTCTCAAGCTAAACTTTTTGCTTGTAATCCATCTACGGAACTGAGCAGCATTAAGTTTTTTTTGCGAAAAGATTTTATAGAGGTCCTGTATGCTATAATTAGCACTTGGTGATTGTTACCTTGGACAAGCAGTTCAATAAGTCATTGATGCAAAACACCAAAACAAATACTCAGAGAAGAGTGTAAAAGAATGGTAATTCCCCCGACGTCGGGAGAATAAATATTTGATTCCGGAGAAATTTTGGAACACATCATGGAGTACTAACCCTATGACTAATCTTAGTAAACAGGTTAAGAAAAGGTAAACCTATGTTTATGGTATTTGTAGACTCAGAGAATGTTGATGACAGTGTTCTCTGGAATACACTATTTGAACCGCCGAAGGTAGCACGGGCAAAATACCGTAAGCGAATGGCTATTTACAACCACTAGAGACACCTGACGGCTGTTACAAGAGTCGAGTGGCATGAAGGGAAGCAGTTGTTGAGAACTGAGCCGGCCGCGGTGGCCATGCTGTTCTAGGCGCTTCAGTCCGGAACCACGCGACTGCTATGGTCGCAGGTTCGAATCCTGCCTCGGGCATGGATGTGTTTGATGTCCTTAGGTTAGTTAGGTTTAAGTAGTTCTAAATCTAGGGGACTGATGACCTCAGCTGTTAAGTCCCATAGTGCTCGGAGCCATTTGAACCATTTTTGGGAACTGAATGAGAGAGACAGGTAGCCTATCACTGATGTTATTTAGTCAGTACGCTGGGAGAGCAGTAAAGGAAACGAAGGAGAAGGAATTAAAGCACAGGAAGAACAAATATAAACATTTTTGCGATGACATTGTCAAAGAGACGGCAAAGGACTTGCAAGGTCAGTTGTACGGAACGAATACGATCTTGAACACAGTTTGTATGATTAATATCACCAGAAGGAAAACAAAGGAAATGAAATGTACTAGAAATAAATCAGGTGGTGCTGATGGAATTAGATTAGAAAATGAGATACTATAAACAGTCAGTGAGTTTTGCCGTTTGTTCAGGAAAATAACTGATGATGATCGAAGTAGAGAGGATATAAAACGCAGACTGACCATACCAAGAAAAGTATTTCTGAAACTGAGAGCTTTGTCATCATTCAATGTAAATGTGTGACTTAGCAAGTCTTTTCTGAATGTATTTGTGCCGAGTATAGCTTTGTGCAGAAGAGAAACGAAATCGATAAGCAGTTCAGATTAGAAGAGAAGGTTTGGAAAAGTTGTGTTGCAAAAGAATGCTGGAAATCAGATGAGTTTATCGAATAAGTAGTGAGGAGGTTCTGAATCTAACTGAATGAAAACTGTGGCACAACTTGACTAAAGTAAGGAATCGTTTGATAACCACACAGCCTGAGTCATCCATGAATAAACGGATTGGTAATATCAGGAAGTATGGAGGGTAAAACTGTAGAGGTAAACTAAATCTTCAGTACAGTAAACTGTTTCAAATGTATGCAGTTGGTATTGCTGAGATGGAGGCTTGCACAAGATTAACGTGAAGTGTTTCATGAAACCATTGCGGATTGAATACCACCACCACCAAAACCACAGCAACAACAACAACAATAACAATTAAAGTCTTTATGACTGTACAAAATTTTGAAAAACACAGCTCTCAGTCGTGAACACAATTAATTTGTAACCTAGGTTTCGGTGTCACAAGGGACACCTTCTTCGGACAAAATTGAAACTACATGTTACAGCATAACGTGTTTTGTGTTGACTGTAGCAGAGGACACATGGCAGCCCATAGTGTCTTGTACCTCTGTTGCATTTTATTTTAATTCTGACTATCTGACGCTGTCAGGCACGACCGCAGCTTTCGAATTTTTTTGTACGTTATGCTGCAACATTTAGTTTTAATTTTGTCCGAAGAAAGTGTTTCTTGTGACGCCGAAACCTAGGTTAGAAATTAATTGTGTTCGCGACTGAGGGCTGTGTTTTTCAAAATTTTGTGTTATACAACAGTTGCTGATTGACAGCCATGTTAAAAATCTTTATGACTGTCCTTCGAATATCCGATGCTTCTTTTTTTCCAAATTTATTGATACCTTAGTTGACCCACGTAAGTCAGTTAACTGTTAACATGCCTGTATATGAACATGAATGACTCCAATTTACCCCTTGTAACATCATAGATTAAGGGTCGACCTGCGACAGCAATCGCACAATTTGCTCAGGGGCCGCTAGACGCCGCCACGAGCGCTAAGAGTGCATTGCGGTCGCAGGCTCGAGTGTTCCGTACGAGCCGCGAGGTACCGCCACGAGCGCAACCGTGTGTAAGTGCCGACGGAGTTCGGCCAGCTCTCATTTTGTTGGCATCCAATTTTTGCCTATTCTCTTATTTGCTTAGTTGCTTAGCTCCTATGGCTCATGTTATTGTGCTCTCTTTCAACCATTCTGACTGTTTTGATTTACTCCCAATTGAGAAGTGCTCATTTTGGCATTTCACTTTTGCATATTTCTCATTTTGCTAATAATATGCTCCTTAGCTTTTTACAGTTAAATTGATTAACATAGTCTCATGTACTGTTTGTTCATTTCAGCCTGTTCATATTTTGATGTTCTTTAAATACTGTAATAATTCTCGGAAGCATTTCTTCCCTTAAACTTGTGTAAAGTATTCTCGATGTAGGATTTGTTCTGTGACCCAGGTGTAAGGTTTTGAATAGAAATTATATATCAAACTGTGCTTTAAAAGGAATTTATTTTTTTCAGTTTGTACTACATCAGACGACAATTTTGTGACATGAGGGAGAAATTTGAGGGGCGAACCCATGGAAATAGTCTTAAGTGTTCACCTTTAAAAATAAAAATTTGTGTGACACTGAAAGACGTGACACTGTAGGCATCGCAACTTTATATATATAAAATTATACGTCACACCCTGCATCAGGGCAGTTCCTGGCATTAATCATTTGCATCCAGTTTTAGCCTTCGATAAATATGTGTGTGCCTCTAGGATAATATTTCGCAAGTGAATCGAAATTTTTTCTCTATTTTATGTGGGGAACATGTCTTGCTTCGCGACTATCGACTCACTTCGCTGTTTGTTGTGTGTGGTGGATAGAATTTGTCTATAACCGCTACCATATATCGGACTATAATCTTTCGCACATATATATTTTATATAAATATTACAGACCGCAGGTTCTATTTCGGTTTTCTCTTTTATTGGATAAACTGCTGCTAACTAATATGTAATTTTTTGACACTATCTCATTCAGGTTGGGAGTATATGACTTCGTTGCGTATTACATGACGTAGTACAATGTAATATATGGTAGTCTGTTGTAAATTTAATGACACTCTTTACTAGTCACAGTAATTTAAATACCGTCCTCTCATTGTCAAGAAACAATAGTTAAGCAAAATATAGGCTATAGTGATCGATCAGAAAATAATATTATGTGGTATGTAGTGTTTTATCAGACTTAAAGCAAATTAAAAAACGTGTTTCTTCAATAAATGAAGCTAAGCAAAGCAGTAAGTCAGTACTAGCAGACAGTGTTTCATCCTGTAAATAAGAAAATAAGAATTGAGTGTGTCATATGTCTTGCACGATGATCTGATAGTAACAGTTTTTGATCATCGTATATTAAACTATATTCTTAATACAAACTTTAACACTTTGTATTGTGCTTGATGTGCAAAGATATTTCTGTCAAATAAACCTAAACGAGTTTTCCGCAAACTTTTTGATAGTTGTTTTGCTACAGTTCACGCAATCCAATTCATGGTTTGAATACTACATTGTAGGAGGCTGATTGTCAATATAAAAATATTTTCAATTACGAATAATTTCCCCACTCTAAGCTAGCCATGATTTTCTCAAAGGCACACAATAGCCCTCCCTGCCGTAATGTGTATGAAATGGAAGAGGCGATATGAAGAAGAGGGCTAAAAGATGTTATCTAATTCGCAAAACGTTTAGTTGGATCACTTATTGTCCACTTACGGTAGACATCTTACTACAGCATAGTCGTGTGTTTGACAGCAATAATTCAGTAGCATACGTTACTAAATACCAGTAGAACACGGTTTCAAACAGAGAATTTAGAATTGTATAATGCAGATTTGTTAATTCTAAGAACAAGAGTGACAAACCAATACTTGAAACCAGGCATGCTTGTGTATCTTCTGTAGGTACTGTACATATTCATATGTTCATTTGGTCGCTAACATGTCTTGTCTTCGGAAATACTAAGGTAAATCACGGTTGTGTTATAGCGGTTCCTCAATTGGTATTTTTTCTATCAAATGGTATGAAAACGATTGTTCACGAATCGGTTTACGATTGAATGAAGATTTGATTCCCAGCAAGTAGAAGCAGAATATTGAAAAATGTTTGTAGTTACGGATATCTTTACAGAAATTCCACAAATACAGAGTCGCAACAGCATCTAGAATCCATCCAGAAGCAATATGGTGAAACGTCACTACATAAATAATGATAGATATTGTGGCAAGTCAGACTATAAAGTAGCTATGTGTTGCTGAAAATTTATATAACAACATAATTGCTACACTGCTTTCTATTTTTCCTTTTTGCTCTTTTGAACACCGTCTTCATCGGTGTTTGTAACTAGCTGCTGATCGAAACTTATCTTTCTGACATAGTGCTGGTTAGTAGTTCAGTATTGATGATAAATTCTGCTTATCAACGCTGCAACCTTCCGTGTGCTCAGTTTAAGATGAGAAATAAAAGAATACAACAAAAATAAATGTCCAACGTAACAATCACCAAGTGCTAGTTATAGCATATAGAACACCAATAA
The DNA here is from genome assembly GCF_021461395.2 of Schistocerca americana. Taxonomy (NCBI): domain Eukaryota; kingdom Metazoa; phylum Arthropoda; class Insecta; order Orthoptera; family Acrididae; genus Schistocerca; species Schistocerca americana. The sequence continues at coordinate 110,465,687 of NC_060126.1, forward strand.
TATCTTTTCGTAAAAAAGACTTAATGCTGCTCAGTTCTGTAGATGGATTACAAGCAAAAAGTTTAGCTTGAGAATAATGGGAAGCAATGAAGATGAGTATTTGGGCAGAGAAGATACATTCAAAGAGAAGGTTTTAGGATAGTTTATGTAGTAAATCGTCTTGAATTTCGTCAATAAGAGGACGTTAGGAGTAATTTAGGGGAAGTGAGGAAAATATTACTCGATAAAAATTAGCTCCTGCCAAATGTTGGCATATTTGTGGCAGAAATATCTGATGCATATCATCTTTAGAGCAGAGTTGTTGACTATACGAATAAAGGCGGCAGGTAAGATGAAGAAAGCTGACTGAAAGCCGTTGTCGCTTATGGCGTGCACGAAATGTCCACTATTCACGTGTCGTGTTGCACAGTGTATTTCTCTTCTTACAATAACGGTCCATGTTCCGTCTTGCTGTAGCAGCTATCGTTGGGTGTTATTACTATAGTAGTTGGTTATACATCTATCCAACAAGTTGCATGTATGTTACTGTAGCAAAGAAATATTCAGCCCTTCACCCACCAAGCACTCATCCACATCCTACGGTGTGTAAGGAGCACTTTAGAGAACAGGTTTGACGGCATTTTCCAGTACTCACTCTATTAATTCCGGAATCAGTCTGCAACATGTTACATACTAGTCGCTTTGGTCTGTATTTTAAAATAAAGCAACAGAATTGGTGACAAATAGGATCGGATCTCAACGTTTTAACGTTAATTTATTCATGAAACAAACTACAAAAATATAATAACTTAAGAGATAGCGATGGGGTACAGTCAGGATATCTTTCCGATGAAAGTTTCTCAATGTATACACAATAAATACACTGCATTTTCAAAAACAGAGTTCAAACTGCCTTGTAGATCCTTTTTGCTGTGACGTTGCCGATAGTGAGTGTCTGTAAAAGAAAAAAAAACTGGATAAGAAAAAGCATTGTGCTGTTTTCTTGTTGTGCCTTATCTATAATGTAACGAAACTGGCAATAATAAGGCAAATACAGCTATTTTATTATGACACAGTATATCAATCTGTTTTATTATTTCTATTTATTATGAGTCATTGTGGATATCTTTGTCTTCCATGCCTTAAGAGACTAAATTTTTTCAGTTGATTAATACTGATATTTAGTGAAATAACGAATATACATAACATTATAGGTAAGAAATCAAATACTGATAACTTGACTTTGTTTACAGTGATTTCGTAGTTCATCACTAAATTAGTTTTTAATGTAAGGACAAAGGCTTTTGAGGCCAGAGTCCATTTGAATAAATTCTTGTGTGTGTGTGTGTGTGTGTGTGTGTGTGTGTGTGTGTGAGAGAGAGAGAGAGAGAGAGAGAGAGACAAAAAGAGAGAGAGAGAGAGAGAGAGAGAGAGAGAGAGAGAGAGAGAGAGAGAGAGAGAGAGACAGAGAGAGAGAGAGAGAGAGAGAGAGTGAGAGAGAGAGAGAGAATATATGCGAATACAAATTATATGACAATAAAATACGAAAATTTTCGCTGCTGTTGTAGGTAACATTTATGAGGATGACACTTAATACTACTGTTGTATTGATTACTCTGATCAAGTTTTTTACTGAAGGCTTGACAAGAAGAACTGAGAATTCAGTCATCTGACATTCGAAGATGAAGTAGATCACTCACTGAATGAAGTTCAGAGTGTTAGTGACATTTTCAGTAAGGATACCCTGTGTTATCTGATGGAGAATACAAATCCATTTAAAAACTGTTTAATCCTGAGACTGTAGAAATGCCACATAAACTGTGAAGGACGAACAGCGAAAGAAAGTACTAATGACCGTTAACACCAAACGTGACTGAATATAAAGCAGTATACTCAACAATATTATAGGCACAGCTACATAGAAGAAGAACAAAAGATGATACTGCATTTGATAGTCCTAGCATTCTGTGAGAGTACTTCATCAAAATAATTGTAGGTGATATATAGGATCAAATTATTCTAATCGGGATTCTCTTCCAGAAGTCAGTTTTTACAAGCTTTCATAAAAATTATTAGTATTTTGAAGCACATCTTCATGAATTCAGAATGCTGATTAAAACTGGCAGCAGCATCTGAGGATGTGTGACTTGTTGATTGTCTGTGCTCACTTTCATTAACTAAGCCTTATTTCAATTTGACACTAAAATATTTTCAGCATCTATGGCTTGGAATATCAGAAATAAGATGCTTCTGTTAATTTATTCAATACTCAGTAATATGTGACAGCATAATGTTCACTCATATACGACATATGATAAGAGCAGGTGTAAATGAGAGAGTGCTGAGAGTGGGAGTGTAGTGTTGGGACTCACCGCGACCATCTTGTCGGCGCTGAAGGTCTTCTCTATGGTGACGGTCTTGCCGTCTTCGTACTTCTCGACCTTGACCAGTGTGTCGGCGCCCCTCTGGGTGACGGTGCTCTTCCTCTTGCGGCCGGCCGTGTCCTCTGTGAACTCCTCCCCCAGGCGGTATGTCAGCACGTGTTTGTACTCGCCCAGCTGGGTCACGTCCGTCACCTTGTCACCCTCCAGTGTCAGTGTCAGGGTGTCCTTTGCTGACAGAGCCAGGTGGCGGTGTGTGGCGTCTGTCACTCCTGTGGGGAAAAATTAAGTAAACACTACAAACAGTCCGTCAGAGGATCATCCGCAACTGAGGATTCTAGCAGAGGTTGATAATACGGCTTCAGTTGTAAGGTTATTTTTATTTGAAGCAATACCGGTTTTGGGATCTTACATGCCCATCACCAGGTCTTATACTGAAAATAAACAAGAGACCGGAGCTAATAACTTTTACATGTAGTAGTATACACAAAATAGCAGGGGGCTAGTGGTCCCACGTTCTTCTTCCCATAAACAAATGGCAGTACACTTGCCATTCTGGTTTATCAGTTTGCTTCCACCTTCGTGTATGCTACTGCATCTTTTGCAGTTGCTGGTGATACACCCCATCCTGCACTCGCCCACCGGGGTGCTAGGGGTCACAGCGCAAAGTATAACTGTCCTGGTGTTCATTGCATATTTCTTTACCCAGGCAGCCGCCTGTAGTATTGTCTGGTGTCACTTGGACATTGACTTAAGTTTTACCACACCTAGCTCAACTGCTAGTTTCTAAAACGTTATATGGAACTTAATTTCTGTTTTTTTGTGCACTGCTACATATAAAAGCTATTATTAGTTCTGGTCTCTAGTTTAGTTTCAGTATAGCACCTGATGATGGGCATATAAGAGCCTGAAACTGGTCGTGCTTTAACTAAAAAGAGTATTACAACTGAAGTGGTATTTTCAATCTGTGATAAGTAAACACTACAGGACTACTGTCACATATTCCATAGATAGTTGGTGTTACATAACAATGGAAGATGTACACATGCTTAAAATGATTACTCACATTGCAGATGAGCTCCATACATAATTCTAATGATATGCTTTTGTGTAATGCGAGTTTCCTTTACTCACAAGATGTTTCGTTATTAACATCAGTTTATATCATCTTTGTCGTAAGATTACATGGTCCAACATGTTATAAACCCGAAACCTTCTACCCTGATCCGTTATGTAATTGATCGTACACGCATGTAATTGGTGGTAAAGAAATAATAAACTGAAAGTCACTCTTGGTGCCGATCTTTTTACTGAATGCAAAATGAACATTTACTAATTGATAAATTGTTTTCTTTCATTATTTTGTGAGCTTTTAAGGGAGAACAACTTTAGAAAAGTCTTGAAATTATATTTCACGTGTTTGAAGCTGGTGCTCTCATGATGAAACACTGGATGAGTATAATCTGGTAAATTTGCGATAAATTTTAAGAATAGTTAGTTTTTCATGCATATCAATGTCTACAACGTCCCACATCCTGCACTATGTGCTGCATAAAATATAATATTGCAGCCACAATCTGTGGCATTTATGCCTACCGTGTCCAAAAGGTGTTCCAAACGGACTTAGTAGTAAGGAAGTAATAAAACATCGTGCCTGATGATCAGTTTTTACTGCATGAACTGCAAAACAGGAAAAATTTCTATGATTTCATTATTTTCTGTTTTTGGTATCAGCGAGAAAAAGTTTCGAAAAGGTTTGAAATTGTGTGTCAAGTGTTCTGATTTTCAAATGCAGGATGAGCCTGGGTAATGTGCAAAGCATGAGATACGATGTTTCTAGACATGTACACAATCTCTAACTTTAAAACAGAACTTGTAGTATTAAAACTTTAACGTTGGATTACGTCTCGTAATGAGTAGGTCATAACATTATTTTACATTTTTGAATGCGGCCAATAATTACATGAAACGTATAAAATCAAATTTTTACTGGCCCTAGAAACTTTTAGCTGGTTTTAGCTTTTTATTAATGTATGTGGATCTGAACACACAGCACACTTCTAACAGTCAATTATATCTATTCATATGTTAAGAAGAGCTACAGTTAGGCGCATTGATGTTGAGTAACATTTTTTTTTCTGAGATGACGTATCACTTACAATGATTCATCTACACAGAATATTCTTAATAGCTACACACAAAATAATTGTATTCTAAACAGAAATACACATGGCAGTCATACAGAAAAGTGGTTGATCAGTTGTATATAATGCAGCACAACTTTTATGCTTTGAAAGAAGATTGCAACGATGTTGGAAAGGGATCCCCAGCGTTAACCAATGCTCAGATTAAAGAATTTTTTTTATGTCTGGTGCAAGAAAACACAAAATCGAAATTTCTTGTTACTAAGTTCTGGTCTGCAGCTGTCTATGGTTTGCATTCCTAATTTTTGTTCTTAGGTAAAATGTGTACGTTTTCTCCCAAAGTGATGAATAGAAAATAAACCCTGAATACGTCGCTATTTTCACCTCAAGTTTAGAGGTGACTCCAGCCAAAACATTTACACATTCGTCTGCATGACACTAGTTTCCAGCTCACTCTTCTAAGATAGTTTCAGCCTACCATAGGATGTTCTTTCCATTCTGTAAATATCAATATCAGTTGATCTGTTCTTTTCCCATACAATCAGCGATTTGATGTGTAAATCGTGAGTAAATTAACTTCTCTAAAATAAAAAATATTGATGTCGTCATCCATAACGGTACGTTAATATCCTCATGTAGCCTTTGTTATAAAGTCGTGAGACAATGACATACATCAAATATCTCAGTTGAGAACGCGTGCACAGATTTCTGTTCGAAATGCTATCAGCTGTTTATGATAGCAGGAGGTACCAGAGAACTTTGATTTGCTAAAGGTTTTGTAATTGACCTTTCCAGCGTTCTTCCATGCTGTTTTCCATTTTTTAGTTAACTGACATTGTTTTCCGCACCACGTTTCAAGAAAGTAGGACGTGTATGGCAATTTAATAACGGCGAATATTTGTCAATACATGTTCATACCAGAGGTTCTGAAAAATAATGATAATCCAGTACTTAATTACTTTATATTCCGTGTCAGTTGTGCACTAATTCTTCCTATTCCAGTACTCTGCAGTTTTTACAGTGCTGTCCTTCGGTAAAACTTAAGTCTTGCAAATTTACTGCTTCGCACAAGAGGAGTCTCATAAGTCGTCCTCTACATATTCCTATTTGTTAAGGATCTTTTCGCATTTAGAGACTCCTTATCATAGGCGACTGAATGTTCTTCATGTGGGGTACGCAAGTCTGTGGCCCTCACGGACCTTCTTTCAATTCGTAAATAAAGTTAACTGGTGTCTCCGGCCGTACAGATGGCTCTAGAAGTCGGATCTCAAGTGTGGTTGTAAAGGGGTGGGGGTGGGGGGTGAAAACAGTGTCGTTATCGAGGTTGCCCCAGGTGGATGGTCAGTATTCAAGGATATGACAGAAAGGATCATTCTAAGCACAAAACACTAGTAAATAAGAACTCTGAAATGCAAATCATATGAGCTACGAGCTGTCTTTCATCTTTGATACTGTGAAAGCAATCCCTACTACTGCAGGCTCTTTGCTTTACATGTTTTGAAATGTGGTAGTACGGGCCAAAACAAGAAAATGTGTCGAGTTAACATGGGCTCTAAAGTCATTACATGAGCACTTGCTCATCTTCGATGCTGGGAAATACACTTTTTCTACAGAACAAGTGCCCATAGCTCTTAAGTTATGCATTTTAGAGGTCATGTTCACTGAATAATTGTTTCCTGTTTTTTCATACTACCTCCTTTCAAAATAAGGGAAGTACAGAGCCTGCAGCATAACAGATAGCGAAGTTGAACAAGTGCTCATAGCTCTTAATGTATGCACTTCAGAGCGCATGTTTACTGTACCTTCTTGCCTCGAAAGGTGGATCCCATCACATCCATGAATACCGACCTTTCCTCCTGGGATACCAAGTGTAGCGTATGTCTTGGGCCTTCTGTTCGCATCTACAATTCTTCGTCTGCAGCAACTGTTTATGAAGTTTGGGATGTAGCTATATTTGCGAAAGGGTAAACAGCGGCCAACGGTATATGTCTCAAGCATCCAGTAATAATTCTTGCTGTCTCATTAAGGGAAACGTCTACTTTATTTGAATGAGCTGATGTTTCTCACCTCAGCGGTATACACTAGCCCACTGCAGTGGCATTTAAAAACTCGGGATGCTTTGCCCATGATGTACCAGTCAGTTTCTCAGTAGATAGCTCCCTGAGATACCTTTTCCATTTCATTCAGTGCAGTGGTGTTTGAAAGAAAGAGTACCGTCAAATCTGACACCTAGATCGGATTAGGTTCATGCTCCAGGGGCACGTCCCCCCCTCCCCCCCCCCCCCCCCATTTTATGTAAATCTTTGCTGTAGATTCTTAATTGTAGAGGTGAGAACTGCAGAGATGGTTCTTCTTAGGATTCGGTTTCAGCAGACTGTTAGACTGCTCTGGGTATATTATAAGGTTCTCCAAGGCTTTCGAGAGTTTAATTTCTGTCTCAGCAAATTTTTACCCCCGAATGTGATTAACATCCTGTTCATATAGACGAATAATTTGGTATATCGTTGGTATGAACTTTGTATAACAGAGGAGCCAATACGCTTCCCCCGGTAAGCTGTATTATCTTTTTTTATTTCTCCATCTGCAGTTTTTCTGTTGTAGGGTGACACTGAACTTCCTATTATTAGGCAACTGGGTCTAAAGTCTTTTGTTAATTTACACAATGTGCAAAGTAATTTTTTTGTGGTTAACTGTTGCATACGCTGCTGTTAAATCAATGAAAAAGTCTCGCATCAAAAACTGTTCCGCACAGCTATCTTCTATGAGCTGAGTAAATTTAAGTATTTGTCCACAGTATGATTTCCAGGCCCGAAAATTTCCTCTTCTGGTTTTATCATCTCGTTTATTTTTCCTGCGACTTTCTTATAAAGCATTCGTTCAAAAATTCTGTAATAATAGGGTAGGACGGATGCTGAGCGAAAGTTTTCGGATCTGAGGGTTCCTTCCCATATTTAAGCAAAGCCACTAAGTGGGTGTTTCGCCATAATCTTTGGATCCGGTAGTCCAGAAAGGACATACTGAACATTTTCATTAACCGGTTCTTAGTCACCAGATCAAAACGTTAAATTTGTTCAGTTCGAATATCGTCCGGGCTTGCTGCTTTGTTTTCCTGTGTCTGGTTTATTGCTTCCTTAGTTACTCTATGGAGATGGTTGGTTCTCCTATCATCTTGTGTTCTTCTCTTTCTCTTAGCACTTATCGTGATTTTATTTTATTTATTATTTACTCATTGTTAATGACATGATAAGGAAGTTGGTTTGGTGTAACATAGTTGGAATTATATCGAGCTACACCTGGATAATTGCTTCAGGCCACAAGTGGCCCATCGGGACCAACCGACCACGTGTCATCCTGTGGATAATTGCTGCTGTTCTTTATTAATTTTCATGGACGTTTGCTGTACGAAGTTAAGGAATTCTGATACCTTGGAATCAAAATAATCCACGGTGGAGGAAGCAAGAAGGACATACAAAGCAGACTAGAACAGGGAAAGAAGGTACTCCTGGCCGAAAAAGTCTGATGGCATGAAACATGGGCTTATATTTAAAGAAGAATTTTGGAGCACAGTTTTATATGGTAGTGAATCGTGGTCTGTGAAAAAACTGGAACATAACAGAATCGAAGCGTTTGACATGCCGTGCTGCAAGAAAATTGGACGAACTGATAATACAGGACATGAGAAGGTTCTCTATACAATCAGCGAAGAAAGGAACTTATGGAAAGTACTGGCAAGATGAACGTACTGGATGATAGGATATACACAGATCAAAAAAAGTTTTGCATCACCTCGGTTCCCAGAACTCGTGAAGATAGAGGTTGACTGTGGATATTTTAACACAGATACAGTCCGTTTGACTGTTCAGAGACGTCACTAAACGCGCCAATAGATGTAAATAATCGTGCATGGACAGTGCCTATTGGACGGAGGGGGACCGAAAGCCGATCAGTTCAGGTCATTCCACCAGGAAGGAGGTACACGGCTCGTGTTGCCCGTAGTTCAACCATGACAAGACGGTCAATACCGCGGTTCGATCGCATCCGCATTCTTACCTTGTGTCACGAAGGACTCTCAACAATGGAAGTGTCCAGACGTCTAGGAGTGAAAAAAAGCGATGTTGTTCGGACGAGGAGATGACATCTCTAGCTCAGGCCGCCCAAGGACTACCACTGCAGTGAATGACCGCTATCTACGGATTATGGCTTGGAGGAACCCTGTCAGCAACGCCAACACGTTGAATAACGCCTTTCGTGCAGCCACAGGACGACGTGTTACGACTCAAACTGCGCAATAGGCTGCATGACGGGCACCTTCACTCCCATCGTCCATGCCAAGGTCCATCTTTGCAACCACGACACCATGCAGCGAGGTACAGATGGGCCCAACAACGTGACGAATGGACTGCTGCGGATTGGCATCACGTTCTCTTCACCATGAGTGTCGCATATGCCCTCAACCAGACAATCGTCAAAGACGTGTTTGCAGGCAATCCGGTCAGGCTGAATGCCTTAGACACATTGTCCAGCGAGTGTAGCAAGGTGGAGCTTCCCTGCGTTTTGGGGTGGCATTATGTGGGGCCAATGTATTGTCCTGGCGGTCACGGAAGGCTCCGTAATGGCTGTACGATCTGTGCGTGCCATCCTCCAACCGATAGTGCAACCATATCGGCAGCATTTTGGCGGCATGGCATTTGTCTTCATGAACGAAAATTCGCGACCCCATAAAGTGAGTGACTTCCTTCAGGATAACGACATCGCTCGACTAGAGTGGCCAGCATGTTCTCCAGACATGAACCCTATCGATTATGTCTGGGATAGATTAAAAAGGCCTGTTTATGGACGACGTGACCCACCAACGACTCTGAGGGATCTACGCCGCCGTATCGCCGTCGAGAAGAGGGACAATCTGGATTAACAGTGCATCATGAACTTGTGGATAGTATGCCACGACGAATACAGTCGTGTATCAGTGCAGGAGGACATGCTACTGGGTAGTAGAGGTACCGGTGTGTAGAGCAATCTGAAGGTATCGCTGTATGGTGGTACAACACGCAATGTGTGGTTGCCATGAACAATAAGAAGGGCGGAAATTATGTTGATGTTGATCTCTATTATATTTTCTGTACAGGCTCCGGCACTCTCGGATCCGAAGTGATGGAAAACTTTTTTTGATGTGTGCTTTTTAAGACACTAGGGAGTGGCTTCCATGGGACTAGAGGGATCTGTAAAGGGTAAAAACTCTAGGGGAAGGGAAAGACAAAGACAGGAATATATCCTACACGTAATTGAAGAAGTAGGGTGCAAGTGCTACTGTGAAATAGAGCTTGCCACAGGAGAGGAGACCATGCCGAGCCGCAGCCGACTAGTCAGATGACTGATGGGGAAATGGTTCAGATAGCTGTGAGCACTATGGGACTTAATTTCTGAGGTCAGCAGTCCCCTTGAACTTAGAACTACTTAAACCTAACTAACCTAAGGACATCACACACATCCATGCCCGACGCAGGATTCGAACCTGCGACCGTAGCGGTTGCGTGGTTCCAGACTGTAGCGCCTAGAACCGCTTGGCCACATCGGCCGTTAGATGACTGATGACCCAAAGAGAAAAGCCCCCTATCATGTGTCATGTCCAGATCATTCAGCAGTTCCATCTATTTTTCTTTCCATCCATCATTGTGTGGTGCGGTCTAGACTTCGCCTGCGGTTTTGGCTTCTTTTAGCAAAGGAGTCTTCGTCAAAGTGTTCTCGGTACGCACTGAGTAACTGTTTGACGTGCTGTGTTAGTCCCACTAGGTTTAGAGTCCTGTCTTACCGTATAATATGCTTACGTGATACTCTCTCCGTTACGTCTACAAAAATCCTGTAATTTTATGTCATTCGTTATCACTTGCTCCATCTCTAGTTCGAAATCATTCCACCTTGCCTTCTTGAACTTGAAACGCGATTAAAGTGAAACATTTTCAGAGTCATAGACCATCTGATACCACTTGTGACTGGCCAATGTTGAGCTCTGGGTATCGGATCTCCTACAAATTTCACGACATGTTTGTTGGTCGAGGGCACTCCTGATCTGTATATTGTTCAGATTACATCCCCGATGCTTCGAATCGTGTAGGAGTTTAAGGTCTTCTTGTTCTGCCCATAGTTGTTCGACGTTTCTGTCTGTACTGTTATACCCCCAGATGATGATGGGTCAGTTACAATTTTCCATTATGTGTTTTTATTTTTGAATATGCCAAATTGATTGGCTTCAAAAATTCGAATACTGTGATGCGTCGTTTGTACTACTTTGTGACAGTGCAGGAGTCTTTCTACGTCTAAAGTAAGACTCTCTCCTTTGGGTGTCCCTCGTACCATTAATGCTCTCATGTCCATAAAAACAGAACACCCTTAATAGGACCCTCATATTAACAGAATTGTACATTAGTATGTTCTGCAGAAATGATTAGCATTCAGTCACCTCGGTTCAGAACGTGTTCTGTTGCCTAGTAGGCACAGGGTCCGCCATGCACCGTCATAGCTTCTTCCACGCTTGGTGGCACTGACGCGTGTAAGACGCGAATGGTGTCCTGTAGTGTAGCCATACATGCTGCGTTCATCTGGTTCCAAAGTTCATCGTGGTGCTTGGCACTGGGTCACGGCGCTGCACCTGTCGTTTCACCATATCCCACATGTGTTCGAGTGGCGACAAGCCTGGTGGTCAGGTGGGCTGAGGCAAAAGGACGACATCCTGTGACGCAAAGAAGCACGTGCTCTTGCGGCAACCTGTCGTCGTGCATTGTCTGGTTGAAAAATGCCGTCTGGGATGTTGTGCAGAAAGGATATGGCCACGGGTTGCAGGACGTCATCCACGAATGTGGCTCTGAGCACTATGGGACTTAACAGCTGTGGTCATCAGTCCCCTAGAACTTAGAACTACTTAAACCTAACTAACCTAAGGACATCACACACGTCCATGCCCGAGGCAGGATTCGAACCTGCGACCGTAGCAGTCGCGTCCACGAAGGTCGCACTGGCCACAGTGTCCTGGACATGCACCAACTGTGATTTGTATTTGTACCCAATAGCATCTCACACCATAGGGTCTTGATTTTGCGCTGTATTTCTTGCGCGAATGCAGTCACTGAGATGCTGTTCCCGACTTCTGTAGCGAACCAGCAAGCGGCCATCTTTTTCAAACACACCTGGATTCCTCCGAAAACACTATCTGATGCCGTCCCTGTCTGCGATGACGTCGTTTCATACACCACCGCTGCCCAGTATGTTTCTGCACATTCGTCAAAGGTGGCGCGTACGTAAGCCATGCTGTAATGAACTGCGACAGACTGTCAACCCTAATAGTGTACGATGTATTGTTACAGCTGAGGAGGACGCAGACACACATCTGATCTGTAATGACATAAGGATGAGGCTTCCATGTCCTCTGGGTGGTACTACCTGACCCGTCTTGTCGTGTTCTACAGCCTTCCGTGAACCATTCGGCACACACCCGTTTGTACTGTCGAAACACTTCCTCCCACGCAAACAGCAGTTTATCGGATGCATGCATCACATTCTCTCATGTCAATCTACGCCCTCATTCAGATTCACTGATTTGATAGCACGCTTCATGCATGCGAGGCATCCAGCATGTCTGCTCAAGTCACACTGATCCATTACCCTTGCCATATAGCGAGAACGAGAGTCGCAGGCACATTTTACCGGTAGGTGGTGTTGCACCGCGATATTGGTGTTGACACTGAACCCGCGAGCCGACGTTGTTCAAATGCTAATCATTTCTCCAGAACATACTTCTGTACATGTTCTGCATGGACGTTCTATCTTCAGTCGTTCAAGGTGTTCTGTTTTTTCCTCAACATAATTCTACGACGTTTGCATAGTTCAGTCCATGATACTTAATTCCAGTAAAGCAGTCTTTCATTGTTAAATGAAGTAATTCTGAAGAAAGTCCTTTTAAAACGTGGATTGGTGTTTGAGGCTTCGATGTTGTTTCTTAGTGCATAAGATGATCAAAGGGTTGGCCATCCGTGCATAAGCCGATAATACTTTTGACTCCTTTTGTTTAGCGCAATCTTAGTGGAGGCTTCTTCTTTGTTCCCCCCGTAAACCGCTTGAAAAATTTGATCGGAATGACGCAGTTGTGTTTTCATATATACTGATTTAATACCACCTAATCCTATAAACTTTCTATGTAATTGCACACTCTATTCGAAAAAGTCCAAGAACTCTGCAGTGTGTTCACTCTTAAGTTTTCCGCCTACATTTCACGTAACTCTGGCCAAATGTACAGACCTTTCTGCTGCAGTGTAAACAGAGCCTTACCTTTTTTTTACTTTTTCGTAATGTAGATATAAGATATGTTCCAGAGTTAATAAATGTTAAGTGATCTATTCACTCACCGCTGGCGTCGAGGAACGCCTCCATGTTCTCCAAGCTGGCCACGTCGAGAGCGTAGCTCTTTCCTGAGAACTGTTTCACCATCTTGAACGCCTTGCTTCTCTCAAGTGTAGCGGCTGAAATAGAGAGCCCACAACGTCTTGTGGCTGTGTGGCCGTTTATTTATTATCGAACCGTATCCTTAACTCAGCCGTCACTTCCTTTGATAAGGAACGGTTCAGTATCTGAGTACGAAGACGATATCCGGCACTTGCGTAATTCGTACACGTGACAGGTGATACAAAGCATATCTGTTTATGACGGACGTATCGTGTTGAGTCGTACACCTTCTACGAAGCCGAGAAATTTGATATGGCTATCACATCCTTCATCATTCTATCCTCAGTTTGGATTCCGTGGAAATGCTGGAAACCTGAGGCAATATTGACCTTACGACTTATCGTAGAAGATAAAGGAAAGGCAAACCCACGTTTCTAGCATTTGTAGACTTAGAGAAAGTTTTTTACAATGTTGACTGGAATATTCTCTTTCAAATTCTGAACGTGGCAGGGGTCAAATACAGGGAGCGAAAGACTATTTACAATTTCTACAGAAACCAGTTGGAAATCATAAGAGTCGACGGGCACGGAAGGGAAGCAGTGGTTGGGAAGGGAGTAAGAAAGGGTTGTAACCTATTCCCAGTGTTATTAAAACTGTATATTGAGCAAGCAGTAAGGGAAACAAAAGAAAAATTTGGAGTAGGAGTTAAAATGCATGAAGAAGAAATAAAAACTTTGAAGTTTGCCGATGACATTGTAATTCTGCCAGAGACGGAAAATGACTTGTAAGAGCAGTTGAATGGAATGGACAGTCTCTTGAAAGGAGGATACAACATGAAAATCAACAAAAGCAACTCAATTTAGTGGAATTAAATTATATTAGAAAATGAGACACTTGCAGTAGTAGATGAGTTTTGCTATTTGGGGAGAAAAATAACTGATGATGGTCGAAGTAGAGAGGATGTAAAATGTGACCTGGCAAGGGGAAGTAAAGTTTTTCGGAAGAAGAGAAAGTTTTTATAATCGAGTATAGATTTAAGTGACAGGAAGTCTTTTCTGAAAGTACACTACTGGCCATTAAAATTGCTATACTACGAAGATGACCTGCTACAGACGCGAAATTTAACTGACAGGAATAAGATGCTGTGATATGCAAATGATTAGCTTTTCACAGCATTCACACAGGCTTGGCGCCGGTGGCGACACCTACAACGTGCTGACATGAAGAAAGTTTCCATCCGATTTCTCATACACAAACAGCAGTTGACCGGCGTTGCCTGGTGAAACGTTGTTGTGATACCTCGTGTAAGAAGGAGAAGTGCGTACCATCACGTTTCCGACTTTGACAAAGGTCGGATTGTTGCCTATCGCGATTGCGGTTTATCGTAACGCGACATTGCTGCTCGAGTTGGTCGAGATCCAATGACTGTTAGCAGAATATGGAATCGGTGGGTTCAGGAGGGTAATACGGAACGCCGTGCTGGATCCCAACGGCCTCGTATCACTAGCAGTCGACACGACAGGCATCTTATCTGCATGGCTGTAACGGATCGTGCAGCCAGGTCTCGATCCCTGAGTCAACAGATGGGGACGTATTCAAGACAACAACCATCTGTACGAACAGTTCGACGACGTTTGCAGCAGCATGGACTGTCAGCTCTGAGACCATGGCTGTGGTTACCCTTGACGCTCCATAACAGACAGGAGCGCCTGCGATAGTGTACTCAACGACGAACCTGGGTGCACGAAGGCAAAACGTCATTTTTTCGAATGAATCCGGGTTCTGTTTACAGCATCATGATGGTCGCATCCGTTTTTGGTGACATCGCGGTGAACGCACATTGGAAGCGTGTATTCGTCATCGCCATACTGGCGTATTCCCCGGCGTGATGGTATGGGGTGCCACGTCTCGGTCACCTCTTGTTCGCATTGACGTCAATTTGAACAGTGGACGTTACATTTCAGATGTGTTACGACCCGTGGCTCTACCCTTCATTCGAACCCTGCGAAACCCTACATTTCAACAGAATAATGCACGACCGCTTGTTGCAAATGTTCGACTGCTGTCCTGGCCAGCGCATTCTCCAGATCTCTCACCATTTGAAAACGTCTGGTCAATGGTGGCTGAGCAACTGGCTCGTCACAATACGCCAGTCATTACTCTTGATGAACTGTGGTATCGTGTTGAACCTGCATCTGTATCTGTAGCTGTATCTGTACACGCCATCCAAGCTCTGTTCGATTCAATGCCCAGGCGTATCATGGCCGTTACTACGGCCAGGGGTGGTTATTCTGGGTACTGATTCCTCGGGATCTATGCCCCCAAATTGCGTGAAAATGTAATGACATGTCAGTTCTAGTATAATATATTTGTCCAATGAATACCCTTTTATCATCTGCATTTCGTCTTGGTGTAGCAATTTTAATGGCCAGTAGAGTATTTGCATAGAGTGTAGCCAGGTATGGAAGTGAAACATGGACAATAACTAGTTTGGACAAGAAGAGAAAGAAACTTTCGAAATGTGGCGCTACAGAAAAATGCTGAAGATTAGATGGGTAGATCATGTATCTAGTGGGGAAGTACTGAATAGAATTGGGGAGAAAAGGAATTTGTCACACACCTTGACTAGAAGAAGGTTTCGGTTCGTGGCACATGTTCTGAGGCATCAAGGGATCACGAATTTAGTGCTGGAGAGCAGCGTGGAGGGTAAAAATCGAAGAGGGAGGCCAAGACATAAATACACAAAGCAGGTTCAGAAGGATGTAGGCTGCAGTAGTTATATGGAGAAGAAGCAGCTTGCGCAGGATAGAGTAGAATGGAGGGCTGCATCAAACCAATCTCTGGACTGAAGACCACAACAACAATAACATCATTCAATACATAATGGATATATTGGATAATGTATGTAGAAGACGTTATGTGAAGTCCTTTCTCTAGTATTAGACACTAGCGTTTCACCAGAACAATTACGAAACTGTCTAGTTACTATATTTCATGTAGTAACTGAATTCAGTAACCAGACACAGTACTTTATCTTCTCCATAGTTTGACGGCACCGACTCAACAGCGATACGCCTCAATCTTGTAGCTGTGATGATCCAGTGAATAGAACTGTTTGTAGTGACTGAAGAGCATTTTATTGTCCACGTGCTGGTTGAAATGGCTCTGAGCACTATGGGACTTAATATCTGAAGTCATCAGTCCCCTAGAACTTAGAAATACTTAAACCTAACCAACCTAAGGACATCACACACATCCATGCCCGAGGGAGGATTCGAACCTGGGACCGTAGCGGTCGCGCGGTTCCAGACTGAAGCGCCTAGAACCGCGCGGCCACAACGGCCGGCTGTCCATGTGCTCCACGGTATAGTAATGGTGATAGGTGTCGTAGTTAACTGAATGTTTAAGAGTGTAATAACTGCTACGTGGTTGAGTGTGTATTTCGGTCAGACAAAGAGTATTTGGGTCGAGTATTCTCTTCGGAAACAAGAGAACTGAGTGAAGCATTCTTGATGACTCCTGTGCCAAAATTGATGACAGTGTGCATGAAATAAACATTAGCCACAGTTCACCGTTTGCCATAGCAAAGTTTGTGCTGATTAGGTACCAGTCACCCTTACAGATAAACACATAAGGGACCTTCGGAAATGTCGAAGTCACCGTTAAGGCATATGGAAGGGATAAGAGAAGAACTATCTTACTTGTACTGTAACCGTTGCTGACACATGATTCGATCTTCGCGAACCACAGAGTAAGCAGCAAACAACTGTGTAGAAACATGCGTCTTCGGCTACAGAAAAAATTTTTAAATTGCTAGCTCCTGCAGGAATGTCGGTTATGTCTGTGTTTCATGATGTATAAGGTACGCTGAAGATTATTTACACCCCTAAAGATCAAACACAGGAACTCACTACGAACCACAGAGTAAGTAGCAGACGGCTGTGAGGAAATATCCGCCCTCACCTACAGCAGAAGTGTTTAAATTCCAAACCTCTGCGAGAATGTTTGTCTTGAAATTGTTCTGCGATGTGGAAGGAGCAGTGATGCGTCTTTACGCTGCTAAAGGTCAAACAGATCATCCTGATTTTGAGCTGCTGTATCATCCACCGTAGAGTCCTAAAGTAGCTCAAGTGAAACATTCCTGGAAGATTAAAACTGGGTGCGGACCGAGACTCGAACTCGGGACCTTTGCCTTTCGCGAATCTGCCTGGAAAGTTTCATAACAGCGCACACTCCGCTGCAGAGTGAAAATCTCATTCTGGTCGCGCAAGTGATTATCAGCACCGTAGTCCCCTGAATGACTTGTCCTGGAGATTTTTCTCCACTGGGAAATAGTACACCATGGACGAAGACCTTCCCATTAATTTAGAATGATTTGCACATCACTGATTTCGTTGCACATATATACACTAATTCTAAATTGCAGCGTGAATACAAAATATAATCAACGTAATCTGTAAAAATGTGTTTTGTCATTTTCGTCATTTGCCCCGATGGTTTGAAACTTTATATCTCTAATTTTATTGAGGGGGAAGACGGCGTGAGTCCGAAGTGGGCAGATGGGAAGATGTTAGTTTGTTAGCCTAGAAACAAGTGGCTGTTTTGTTGAAGGAAAGCTTTTTCTTTGTGGTAATGATCAGATGGTCATATGTGGAGAAGAGAGTCGAAGTATTCAGAGAGTGGGGAGCAGTTCTGTGAATTTAATTACAATCGGAATGGTTGTCACTGATAGGTGACGGGTCAATTTTATAATACCTCATTGAATGTTTCGATGAAACAGCAATGTAAGAAAGGTTTCTACGAACAAGAGGGTCTGGCGAGGGGGTATACGGAAAAGAAAAGACAGAAGGAATAATATTTACGACATAAGATTTACCACGAGAGTCGATGAAGAAGATCATCAACATAAAGAAACCTAGACATCAGGAAGGAGAAATTGTATGATTTCTTGTCAAAAAGTCTGAGTGTGTGGAGCAATAGCAGCGACTGTGTACAGAGAAGACAACAGCTACTGCTTTTGACCGAGAAAAGTGGAGAGACGACGAACAGCAGTGGCGAAATGGATCGTGAAACCAAAAGTGACTGTTAGGCAAACATCTGGTGCCTGGAAATAAAGACTGTAGACGATGCAGCGATTGTCGTATTTGTTTATTTTGAGTACCAGGCACTAATTGATTTGAGAACGGAAGAATACAGTCAACTGATGCCATATATAAACAAATCTTGCACGGGCTTCCAATGTCGTGAACAAAAGCAGCGTGTTTTTGTGGATTAATCCCGTAGAGGCCATCTAAAGCATATAAAGGGATTTTAATAGCAGGAGACTACGAGATAGTGGCAATTTGAGTCACTAACATTTTCAGATAAATTGCTTAGTTACGTAACCATTGTGCCCCTCTCTTTCTCTCACACGGCTATTGTCTCTTCGCTATCTTTATAACACAATTACTGTCTACTATCTTGCCGTATTTATTACTTTTCCGTTTCTTTGCCACTGCCAGTGTCTTCTTCTCTCTCAGCATATAATATTACGAGTACGTTCCCAAGCCAAAATATTTGAAAAAAATTTTAAAAGCGCTATGGAAGGGTGAATGAGGTAGCAGGTACCCAACTTTTCACAATCATTCTTCTTTGTACTCCGACAGCAGCATTTTCCCACTGGTTCCCTTCTTTTGCCGGAAAAATTTTGCACTTAGGTGAAACTAGAGTAACAGAAAACTAATTTGACACCTCAGACTGGATTCTGCAAAAAATAAATAAATAAATTATATAAAAATTCGCATGTGTTTCAGTACTACAACATGTACTTCTCAGGTGATAAAGGAGAGACTTAGGGTATTTCTATGTGCTACGACACTTTGTAAACAACGTTTTCGCCAAACACCGGATTTTAAGTACCTGTATTTTATTTAGGTGTACAGGTAGGGTAAATTTGGGCCTCTGTATCTTGGAAACGGATAAAGGTATGAAGAAAACTTTCAAGGCTGTTCGCCATAGGAATCTTAGGAATACATTGTAAACATTGCAGCCATTTTCTGTGCATATCCATCTAGAATCTGCGGACTGGTTTTGGAACGAAAAAAACAAATTTTTAAGGTGTTTTTCGATAACATAATTTTTTTTTTTAAACGGGGAGACGGCTCTTCTGGATAACTGGCAAGAGAATGTATTGTTAAGATTTGATCCGTTTTCTAGTTTTCTCCTCATATCGGATTTTGCGTGTAGAAAGAGTAACTATGAAACTCTGTATCCTGTAAACGGACGAAAACATCAAAAGAATTTTCAAGACTGTTCGAGATCGGCATATTAGAAATGTAAAAATTTGTCTTGGAATGCCCGGTTAGGTTTTGGTCTGCAGTTGGAGGTGAAAATATAGTAAAAAATCCCTTTTCCAGAGGAACCATCCTTGAACTAATCGTGACCCCGTAAGTCTTACCAAGTCATCCCTAGACCACATTAAATGCAATAAGAATGTATGGATTTGGCCTATTTGCCTAAGCAGGAGGAAGTGTATAACGTTCATATTTTGACCCTGTGATGTAGGATAGTGACATTAAGACGATCCTTCTTTTGGCTGTACAAATGATCCCTGGCCCAGGGGCTATTCAAAGCACTTCATCCTATCTTTTTATCACCAACAGGACCCGAGGTATGAGCACCGGAATGTCCTGTTTCTATGTGTGGCGTTTTGAAAGTATTAGGTAAGCAATGTGTCGCATACATACCGATAGCTAAAAGATAATGACTGCCCTGAGATGACTGAATGGTGGTATCAAAAATGAGAACCTATAATTTCAAGGAATCCAGGTCACTACAGTGACTGTTATTAAGCTAACTGTAACGAGTCCCGTAATCCCACTGTACCACTGTGGAATACACATTTGAATACGATTGCCCGCATCTCGTGGCCGCGCGGTAGCGTTCTCGCTTCCCACGCCCGGGTTCCCGGGTTCGATTCCCGGCGGGGTCAGGGATTTTCTCTGCCTCGTGATGGCTGGGTGTTGTGTGCTGTCCTTAGGTTAGTTAGGTTTAAGTAGTTCTAAGTTCTCGGGGACTGATGACCATAGATGTTAAGTCCCATAGTGCTGAGAGCCATTTGAACCATTTGAATACGATCTCACGAGTGCGTAGTATGTGTAAGGAACGAGTGGCATAATCAGATAAATAGAATCATTTGTGATTTGTGCTAACTCGTACACTGTTCATGATTGTGAGCTTCTCAGAGTTTATATTGAGGCAGGTATGAGTTACAATCATTTCGCAGATCATGCACAGATCTCTTTTTGCCGGTTTCCATGTTTCTATTTCGCTCACATACGTAATCTTTTGCGCTGAAGGCGTCACGTCCTTAACCCACTGGTTATCAGGCTGTGTACACAGATAGCGATTTCTGCCTAATGATAAATTTAAGCATTTCCTTCGCTGCTGATATACGACATCCTGAAAAACTCTAGATTAACGTACGTGCTTGATAAGAGCACATAGTGTGGCCCTAATGAAATGCTTGTCACCAAATTATCCGCATCCGCGAGCTGCTCTAATCTATCTGTCAAGTACAACTGTCAACATCAGTGTCAGCCTCAAACTCAGGCGTGGAGAAAATGTAGGATTCCCGCATGACTTCCTTTGCAACGTACTATGGAGGTGGATTTGTCGATGGCTAGTTCTGATCTCACACAAAGTTTCAACTGCAAGAACACACCATACTCTGATCACGTAATCACAGTTATTGAGCATCTAAAAGACTAGGAAACACGGCTTCAGTTAAAGAACACTATCGAATAGTAGAATGAGATTATACAACTTTGTATTCACTCACTATATGTTGCTGAATGATTACCCTTGAATCTGGAACATGGAATGCAGTACCAGCTTCAGTTGCCTATCCAACGACTTTGATTTCAATACTTTGCGTAACTACTGACAGAATTTAAAAGTATAAAATACCGCCATAATTTACCCTTTACGAGGTAACTGCATATGCATTAGTCGAATTTGCTTCCTCGCATCCGTCTATATATTCAGGCTAATCTCGGGAAATACTGCATGGATTTTGATCCGGTTTTCACTAATAGATGTACTGATTAACGACGTAAGTTTTTGTATGTAATTTTAAATGTTTCGGACAAATTGTATGAATTATGATGAATTACGAGTGCTATTCTGAAAGTGAGGAACGATAGGTCGCGATATGGAAACCACTGTGAAAATCCGACGAGGCTTTTCACAGACGTTTTAGGCAGTGTCTCTAGTATGCCCGTCGATCGCATCAAGACGCTCTTTTCAGTTGTGAGCGCACTGTGAAGGAGTAAAGGTGCCTAGAACAACGATGTCTACCGCCAAGTAGGAGGGGTCGCGCAGAGTATTTGCCTTAATGAATGCAGCCCACCTAACACAACTGCCACGCACTTCCTTCTTCGTGGCAATTCTCAGCCGCACTCTGCAGGGGCAGTGGAGACGCTCCTGCAGCCTTTTGGACAGGAAGTGTTGGATCACCTACAACACAACACAGAATTATTAGGAAGCACAGGCGGCTGCCTCGTATGACGAAGGTGTTGGAAATTTCGTATAACGCTACGACAAATGTCTAAGTCGGAGCGGCGACTATAGAGAAGTATCTGGAAGGAGTAGCTAAATGTGCAAAGAAAACAGTTTTGATTTTCGCTGAGGTTCCCATTTCGCGACCGATCGTTCTTTACTTTCCTAACAATCCTCGTAAAATTAAGTTGTAAAAGCGACGACATTGCTACTTAGCGAGCAGCCGTCGTAACTCGAGGGAAGAGCAGTGATTTGAGTGAGAGTAATTCGTGTGTGTGATGGTCTAGCGGTAGACTGCCTCCGGCAGTGGTGAGGCGCGCACGCCTCATTTGCGTCTACCCTGCTGTGCTGCTTGCGAGCCAGCACGCATTTGCTTACCTCCGCGTAGCGCTTGTCTTGTGTGGATTCCTGATGGGCCAAACAGCTGAGGTCATCGGTCCCCAGACTTCTACACTACTTAAACTAACTTACGTTAAGAACAGCACACACACCCATGCCAGAGAGAGGACTCGAAGCTCCACTGGGAGGGGCCACACAATCTAGGACATGGCCCCTCAAATCTTGTCTTGTCTTGTCATCGACCATCATGGTGTTTTCCTATCGCCAAGCCATGACTGAATTACTTTTTTCTCTGAATCATCCAGTACCAAAAGAGTATGAAATCAACGCGTTTGTATAGGATGAAATTCGTGTCCCATTGCAGAATGTTCTAGCGGTTCACTGTACGGAATATATCACTTTGGCTTATGAGGAACTGTCCGTCAATGTTGTGTGATGCAATGCTCACGATCTTAATTTTCCATCCTTTGAAGGCCACATAGGGGCTGTTGTGTTGATAATGGTGATTTTGGCCTCCAAATTTTGAGAGTTTCCGAACTCGTTTGAGGTGCCATAGGACATTGTGGTGGCTGCTTTCAAACCTCACTGCAGGGATCCCCAAACTATTTTGGACAAGTGAGCCCTTTTCCCAAATGAACTGTTACCTCAGCCCCCCATGGCTAAATTACCTACTTTTAAGATCAACCCCCTTATTCATAATGGTCCGCTAACTTAAAACAGCTGCTACAGAGCGTTATTTTTCATTCAATAGAAGAAGACAGCCATTTCTCTTCTGCTCTCAGTGGCAGCCTATGTATGGGCGGGTAATTTCCTAGTCCGGCTGCTCTTAGTCTTCGACCAGTAACGCGGAACGAAAAGAAGGCTGTAGAGAGTCCATAACTTGTTCTCGGGTGGCAGGCACAGATGCTACGCGGTTTCAATGTGCTTGATGCCCAATATGGCGATCCTCTGCTGGAATGCTCAGACGTGGGAGATCAGAATTTAATGTTATGCCTGTCCTTGCGTTGCCATCCAGTCCAACCACTGTCACATCAAAAACCCCGCAAATCTAAATACTGCAACATTCGACCAGCCAGCCAAATGAAGACAGTAATAAGTTCGTAGACCTTCTGGCCCAGTTTGCACCTAAATGCAGCATTACACCCTTTGATACATTTAATAAAACATTCTCGGGTTTAAAGGCGCGTCAAGTGGTTTTTCTGAACACGAGCTTTCGGCAGACTGTTGTGTGGTTGTCATTGCCGTTCTTATATAGCCGCGCCGTCACTTGTGACGTCGCTCGTGACGTCATTGATGCTCGGTCCCGCACCATATATGGTAATATTTTTGCCGCGCGACCACCGGGCGGGCTTCAACATCCTCAACACCAGATCCCACTCAGCTACAATCCACCGTCTCCATTGAAGGTATTGTCACAAATTCTAATCTCTATGGCCTCGTTTATCATGCTATCCCGGAAGCCATTGTTTTTGTTGTTGTCTTCAGTCCTGAGACTGGTTTGATGCAGCTCTCCATGGTACTCTATCCTGTGCAAGCTTCTTCATCTCTCAGTACTTAATGCAACCTCCATCCTTCTGAATCTGCTTAGTGTAATCATCTCTTGGTCTCCCTTTACGATGTCCTACCAACAGGTCCCTCCTTCTTGTCAAGTTGTGCCACAAACTCCTATTCTCCCCAATTCTGTTCAATACCTCCTCGTTAGTTATGCGATCTACCCATCCAATCTTGAGCATTCTTCTGCAGCACCACATTTCGAAAGCTTCTATTCTCCTTTTGTCCAAACTATTTATCGTCCATTTTTCACTTCCATACATGGCTACACTCCATACAAATACTTTCAGAAACGACTTCCTGACCCTTAAATCTATACTCGATGTTAACAAATTTCTCTTCTTCAGAAACGCTTTCCTTGCCATTGCCAGTCTACGTTTTATATCCTCTCTACTTCGGCCATCATTAGTTATTTTTCTCCCCAAATAGCAAAACTCCTTTACTACTTTAAGTGTCTCCATTTCAATACCTGCTCCGAATTTTTCTTTTGTTTCCTTCACTGCTTGCTCAATATACAGATTGAATAACATCGGGGGAAAGGCTACAACCCTGTCTCACTCCGGTCCCAACCACTGCTTTCCTTTCATGCCCCTGTTATAACTGCCATCTGGTTTCTGTAAAAATTGTAAATATCCTTTCGCTCCCTGTATTTTACCCCTGCTACCTTCAGAATTTGAAAGAGAGTATTCCAGTCGACATTGTCAAAAGCTTTCTCTAAGTCTACAAATGCTAGATATGGCATTGTTTGTGAGAGCTTAAAAACTCTGCGTAAATGGCTCAATTCTCTCGGCAGGTTTTCAGCGTCTGAGACGGTTTCAGTTCTATGTACTAAGGTCCTCAGAACTGTTTCTGTGCTGGGTGATGGAAGCTGGTGGCGTGTAGATACCGATCCGTGTGGGAGCGCTTGCAGTAAACGCTATGACCTAGAGACCCACTGGGTTTACGGCGGACAAGCACGTCCAAGAACGGCAGGGAACGCTCCTTCTCTACTTCCATTGTGAAGTTGATGTGGTCGTGGATGCTGCTGGGGTGCTCCAGGAACTCTTCTAACTTTTCTTGTCCATATGGCCAAATGAAGAAGGTATCGTCGACGTAGCGATAAAAGCAGCTCGGCTTTGCAGGAGGCGTGTCCAAGGCGATGTCTTCGAAATGCTCCATAAAGGGGCTACTACTGGAGCTAATGGACTTCCCATTGCCACGCCGTCGGTTTGGTTAAAATATTCTCCATCATGTATGAAATATGATGACGTCAGAGTGTGCTTAAATAAATCCACGATGGTGTCGTCAAAGAGCTGGGACAGCAAGTCAACAGAGTCTTTGATGGGGACACACGTGAGTAAAGAAACCACATCGAAGATAACCATAATATCCCCTTCACCAAGTCGCAGACCTTTAATGCTACTGATGAAGCCCACCGTATTCTTTATATGGTGCCCACAATGTCCAACATACGTAGAGAGGAGGCTGGCCAGATGTTCAGCAAATTTATAGGTCGACAATCCGATGGAACTCAATATCGGCCTCAGCGGTGTGTCCTTCTTATGCACCTTCACCAGACCAGGGGGGGTGGGAGTTGAAGCGGGCCCGGCGATCGCGCGGCCAAAACATTACCATATATGGTGCATGATCGAGCACCAGTGACGTCACGAGCGCCGTCAAGAGCGAAGGCGCGGCTATATAAGCACTTCAATGACAACCACACGACAGTCATCCAGTTGACGATGGCAGAGGAGATCTCTGCCGAAAGCTCGTGGGCAGTAAACCACTTGACGAGGCTTAAAAACAGGAGAATATTAACGGATATCGCCGCGAAAGCATGCATTCGTACACCCTTTGATACCAATGACTTTTTAGTGGTCTGCCTACAAGCAGGGGCAATGATGTCACAATCCCCACGCCCATTATCAGTGACGTTAGCATTTTCACGTGACAATTGTGGTGTTCGGCGTATGGGTCTGATGCATGCTACTGCATCTGCAGCAGCAATTTGAGCAGTAGTTGGCACTACAGTGACACAACGAACTGTTACAAATCGAGTATTTCATGGACACCTCCGGTCCAAACGCCCTACAGCGTACATTCCACTGACCCCAAACTACCGTCATTTGCGACTTCAGTGGTGTCAATCGAGAGCTCTGTGGAAGACAGGGTGGAGGACTGTAGCGTTTTCTGATGAAAGTTGGTTCTGCTTCGGTGCCAATGGTGGCCGTGTGTCGTTTAGGAGAAGGCCAACTAAAGACCTACAACCAACCTGTCTGTGTGCTAGACACACTAAACCGATAACTGAAATTATGGGTGCAACTTTGTATGATAGCAGGAGCATTCTGGTGGTCGTCCCACGCACCCTGACCGCAAATTTGTGCTTCTGTCAGGTGATACGACCTGTTGTGCTTCCGTTCAAGAACAGCATTCTAAGGGGTGTTTTCCAACAGGATAACATGCTCCGCAGAGAGTTGGCATGTTGCCTTGGCCTTTTCGATCATCAGATCAGTCTGCAGTCAAGCACATATCGGACTTCATCGGACGACAACTCCAGCGTCATCCACGAACAGCATCAACCATCCCTGTGTTGACCAACGAAGTGCTACAGGCATTGAACTCGATCCCACAAACTGACATCCGGCACCTGTACAATACAACGCATGCACGTTTGCATGCCTGCATTTAATGTTCTGGTTGTTTAACCGGTTGTTAAAGTACCAGCATTCCACATTTGCAATGTCTTATCTCACGCTTACATTAATCTGTGATCTCGCACTGTTAATCGCTTATGTGTGTTATCTAGAGAAATGTATCACAGAAATTTCATTACTCTACATTATTTTTCAGTCATAGTACGTGTGCTCACTGAAACAGTGTCAATGCGAAAGTCCTCCATTAAATTTATCTCTTGTTATTTTTGTGTCAAGAACGTAAGTACTATTTAGGGATTGAGCTTTGTGCCTGTTCCGACTGCCTGACTGCTGCCTATAAGAAAGTACGAAGAGCGATCTATTATCGTGGAGCATTTGAACAGAATGTCGCCAATCCCTCCTGCTGTTGCTGCCAATATATGAATTCTGGTGATTCTGCTGCTTCATTATTCACTCAGCTTCTCATTTGGCCTCAGGAAGCTGAATGGATCCTATTGCAGAGCTCCCTACTTCAGAAGCTGTGGGAATCGAACCCAGGTCAATATACACCGAAGGCAGTGACGCATCCATGGGACTATAATTTTTTTAATGTTCGATCCCTTCTCTACTTGTAGCCCATCCTGTCTCTCTCCAAAATGCCTTCAATGCCTAGCTCCTCACACTATATTCAGCAACGCCATTTTTTCTTATTGTCCTCTTCTTTTTAGTTTTCGTTCTTAATTCTCGAAGTTAAATTTCGTCATGATCAGAATGGACAGAATATGTCGCATCTTAGTGATTAGGATATTCTTTAGACTACAGAAGAGACAACCATTAGCACTCCAGTCCTTCACTATGCAGTTCAAGAGAGCCGAAATAAGAACTTCTGGAATCGCTCAGCGAACTTCTCTTTCACATTTTTGTAGCGCAATCGAA
Source organism: Schistocerca americana (assembly GCF_021461395.2). Lineage (NCBI taxonomy): Eukaryota > Metazoa > Arthropoda > Insecta > Orthoptera > Acrididae > Schistocerca > Schistocerca americana. The sequence goes on from NC_060126.1 coordinate 110,492,600, forward strand.
TGTGGCTCTTGCAGGTAAGATTGAAAATCCAATAGGTCAGAGAGGCTGTGGCTATGCAGTAGTTAGTGGAATGAGGGAAGCGCCAAGTATACGACATGAGCCATCCTGTTGGGAAAACAACATTCAAGTCTATGGTGGAAAGGTTTGTTCTGGTAATTAATGCCTATTTCTTCTTTGTCCACGATCAAATTAAATTCTTGTTAGAACAAATGCATCTACGAGAGGATGTTCTGTAACTTACACTTTCTGCGGAGGGAATATGGTGTTAAATTGATGTGTGATTTCTCTTTAATTCGATCCTCCCCATATATTGCATCCAGCCATGTGGATCTGACATCTATCGGCCGGTATTTCTGATTAACATTTCACCGAACCCTGTTCGACTTTGTCGATGGGTGACTCCTTTAAGGATCTATACGTTGAAATCGTGCATTTTAGTTCAATAGTAGTTATATATTTTTTCCTTGTTTAAGCTAATTACTCTTTTCACTACTTGGTATGTTTTTTAACCTATCATAACCCTTACATTGACCTTGGCTACCTGAATGTTGCGGCTAGCTCATATCTCAAGCTGCAAAAGAATTGTATATGGTGCTACTCAAGTTAGTATGTGTCACCCTCCAATAATGTACGTTGGTAGCTGTAGAAGGCTCGGTTAAGGACTCAGCGGTAGATTTATCCATTAATAGCACGTCTCTTTTTCACGACACACCGGACTTATCACTAATAAAATAGCATATAGCTACTTTGAATTTTAATAATCCCTTCTAGCATAAATTACGATAATACGATGCTATTGTCAGAAGATGACGCAGTAATATCTGCCGCCCATGAATATTATCCGAGAGCAAACGAAATGCACCTGCCAGTAGTGTGCAGAAATGCATTTCTTTAGCAAAAATGCGTTACTACTTTAGTTTTGATTAAAGAAGTGTGCAGAAATTGAGCTCTCCAGCAATTAGGGTAATGATTGATGAATCAAAGCATTATAACCATCTGTTTAATAGCTTGCTTGTCCGTCTCTGAAACTAAATACATCACCGATTCTGCATATCAGGGATCTGACAGATTATTGGCAGGTTTGTGGAGGTATGTGGCCTGAGGTGTCTACTTATAGGTCACGTAATACGCGTAAATAACAGGCCGCAGTTTTTTGGGTACGTGGTGATGGTACCCGATAGCAACACAGATCTGTTCCATAGGATTTACATTAGGCGACTTTGGTTGCTATCATCGTGAGTTCACTATAATGCTCCTCAAACCACAGTGCGGTTCTGACTCTGAGACAAGTGCAGTTATATTGCTGAAATACGACATCGTCGTCGGGAAGGTATAGGGTGCGAAGGGATGCAGGTTTTTCGTAGCTGTCAGCGTGTCTTCGATTACTACCACAGATCCCATGCAGTGCAGGAGGATGTCTGCCATAGAGTAATACTGCTCCCCCCCCCCCCCCCCCCCCCAGCCTGCGTCTGCGGCGTGCCGCACGTTCCGAGCCGTTTGTGAGGACGACCAGCGACCCAGTGCAGCAAAAACGTGGTTCACCCGACGATCCGACACGTTTTTGTTGATTGACGTTCGAATCCCGATGGTCAAGTGCCCAAAGCAGTCGTAACTGACGATGTACTTGGTTCAACATATGAACACGCAGGGGTGGTCTGTCTCGGGATTCCAAGTTGCTCCGAAACACTTGGCGTGCACCAGCATTTCGGCAGAGATGCTACAGACCACCAGCCATCCTACTTGACAGAGCAGCAAAGACTCCGAAGCCCACATTCTGTGGAGATTCATGGGTGATAATTTCATTGTCCTATCTCTTTCCATAGATACTCGTGACAATAGAACGTGAACATTTGACAAGCTTCACCGTTTTCGAGATACACGTTAAGAGGCTCTGTGTAATGATAGTCTGCCCTTCCTCAAAGCCGCTTATCTTAATGGTCTGAGGTGTGGGGTTGATCTGTTATTCTGCGCAACGGATTAATCTGAGATGTACCCTTTACCCTGTGGCTCCTGCAAGATGCAATTTCCACCCCCACACTACTATAGAAGTCAGACAGACGCTCCTAACGTTCTAAAGAGAAATGCCTGAAAAACTTTCAGCAATAAATATCTTCTGGAGTCGTCCGCTGTAAGGAAACGACACAAAAATTCACAAAATTTCTTACGTAACTAGTGGGATAATTGGGTACTGGAGTAGTGCTAGTTAGCGTAAGAGAAACATGAAACTAACGAAAGTTATTATTTATTTTGCAAAAATTCTGAGAAATCACAATGACACTTTTAGTTATGAATTGAACAAGTTATATCCTGGTTCTTTTCGGAATGCGAAGTTACCTTTCAAGGATACGATTCACTAATGAAATTTCTACACAAAGATTAAGATGGTTGTTAACTTGGCAGAATGGCTGAGAGGCGCACCCACTCAACTTGAATAATTATCCTTTAAAATGTTGCTGTCATGTGTGAAATGCAGTGAAGTGTACTGTTGTGGAGGATATATGGGGCTCGCAATAGCTGTAGCACCCAATACCGTAAGCTGCGATGACTGCTGTCTGCGTTGCTAGCTGCTGACCAGTAAGATAACTCTCGTTCTATCTGGATGGACCTTCGCCAATCAAACTCTCCCTATGCCTTGATGAAGTCAAGGATTCCTATTGGCCCCTAGTCTAAACTATTAGCGTGGTACACTAGTCAGGTAACCAGTCCACCGCGATGCCACTCAAAATTCGCTCGCAGGCATTTAACTATAACTCTGTCCGTTTACACCGCACAATAAGTGTGTCGCTCAACACAGTGAACAACGCTTAATCGCGAGAGACTCAATATAGAGTCGCCCTTTGATTCGCTCTCGACAGAGGTGCTCTCTCAGTGAAGTACTGAGGAGAGACTTGTTCCTCGCTCTTTCGAGTACACGTACGAGCGCGCACGCTCACGTTACGTGTTCTCGCTCCAAGAGCGACAACGTAACGGCGCCTCTCCATGCCAGACGTGAAGGGGTATATCTTTCGGTCTCTTCCATTATTCCTTCAGCACAAGAAATATCGTCTGCTAATCAGCATTGCTCTCCTAAAACGGGAGAATGACGTTTAGTTTAAGGCAACCAATCCGGAAGCTTGTAGCTTTGGCGTTTGGCGTTTACTGTCTCCCTGTGAAAATCTCTGAAACTGTGTGCTGTGTGTAAAGAATGCATAGGCTGGCCGCTCCCGCACAATGTAGCGGAATTTGCTTTTAAGCCGAACATGGGGTCGTTCCCCCTTTACACTCGGGCCCACGCTGTCCGCTACACGGGCGGTCACCGGCCGGCATGGGCTGGGTCGTCCTCTGAAGGGCCTGGCGTCCCGCTGTGCGGCCTCTCTCCCGAACTAAAAGCCTCTGTGACCGTCGTGTCTGGAATGTATGTGTCCACGCCAGCCTCGAGTATTTCAAGCACGGTGCACTCACTTGTCAATTGCATATCGTTTAGATGAATTCATAGAACATTAACTTTATCTTATCGAGTTTAGGTTCGAATGAAGCGTCTTGATGTGCGGAATATGATTGTGAGTGCGGAACATGTAAGCAATGAAGGTCAGGAGACCACGACGTCTTACAATGGATTTCCCCTTTTGCGGCCTATATCTTCGCTAGGGTGATCTCCTTCCACGTACATAGTTTCCTTACCATGTCACGTGCCCGCAACGCCCCCATGCGGCATCCAACGTCGCCGTGGGCAGTGGGCATACGTTTTTGGTGTATCAGTCTAATACTACATAACTATATTGGTAAAGTAGTCCAGACCAAAGAAGTAAGAGTTACTACGAGCGGAATTTATACTAGTTTGTTGCTGTTCTACTTAGTGTTGTTACGATCCAGTTACATACTTTTTTATACTCCCTAAAGTATTCACTTAACACTGAACAGGGAATATAATGTATATGCAACGGCTGCCAAGTGATGGAAGAAGGCGACAAGTGGGAAAAACTTGTGGCGATGTATTAATCAGACTTTGTATTACATTGATTTCGATCTGACATGTTTATGATTGCGCCTGGAAAGAGCTACTGCGCTTATAACTGATAATAATTACAGAAGTTGTCTGCAAAGTTAGTAATACGCAGCACGGTGCCTGCAGTGTTATTGGAAGAATATACAGGATGAGTCGAAACGGACTTTACAGCTTTTGAATGATACGGAAATTTATAGAATCGGTAGGTGTGTCATTTTGTCTCACAGAAAAGTGTCAAGGGCCATTTTGGTTAGATGTGACTATGTGACTACCATTAGTGATGCCACGAGTAATAAATTTCTTTCCATACTCGTTGCAGAAAATCAGGCGTAACTCGTGCAAAGGCAGCGTAGATTCGATTTTTCATGTCTGCAAAATTGTTTGGTGGGTCAAGAACATACACGTGGTCTTTAACGAAACCTCAGAGAAAGAAATTCAGTGGTGTCAAGTCTGTGGACCGAGGTGGCCATGCGACTGGCCCTTCACGGCCAATCCACCGTCCTTGGAAGCGATTGTCGAGGATACCTCGAATTTCTGTGAGGAAATGAGGTGGTGCACCGTCTTGCTGGTATTAAAACACCCGATATCAGTCATCATCATAGATTTGTTGAATTACAAAGTTTCCAAGGATATCCAGATACGCAATACCAGCGACAGTTTTCTCTGTGAATATGATGATGAAGTCCCATACTCCGTGACGATGCGGAAGACCCGCACCGCCGTACTAGGCATGGTCCTGGTGGAGGTGGTTTGCCGTCGCCTTCCTCCGACCGTAATGGGCATGAATGATGATGATGAAAACGACACAAACAACAACACTCAGTCATCCCGAGGCAGGAAAAATCCCTGACCCCGCCGGGAATCGAACCCGGGACACCGTGTTTGGGAAGCGAGAACGCTACCGCGAGACCACGAGACGCAAATAAGAAAGGACGGCAAACTTTCAGTTTGCTAAGGGCACAAAACGTGTTAACTTTGGGGCTGTCACGAACGTGTTCCAGCGTTGCATGTGGATTTTCGCAGCCCCATATTCTACAGTTCTGGGTGTTCACCATGCCATTGATATGAAATGTTGACTCATCTCACCAATTAAAGTAGCCATTTCAACTGTGCCCTGCGCTGGCGCTCCCGGTCACGGAATGGAGTGCTGATGCGCTTCCTGAATCAAACTTGAGATTTTTTGCTGTATAATGACACACACTGATTCTTTAAGTTATCTGTAAGTTATATCAATAAGTTCCTGTATCGTTCCATCTTGTATTACATTTTCACATCACTGATCAATGGTTTATTTTACAAACTGAACATATATGAAAATGTGCTCATTTCATTCTGAGTAATTTTGAGTACTGTACAGTTTGTAGATTGCTGCGCAAGCTGCGACAGTCATTTAGTTCTTCCAATTGCTATTTTCGATTCAGATGCTTTGTTGATAACCCCGGAATATTTCTGACACAATAAAACGATTCTCTAAGGACGCAGTTACGACTTTTACACAGGTTAACGTAGTTCTCTCAGGGGATTTGTACATAACCTCTTTTAATAGCTCTCATGACCCAAATTATAAAAGCAAACTTACTTTTACGCTTAATTAGAGCCATCAGAATTCTGGACTATCTAATTACATCGGACAGACACCCTCTCCCATTTTTAGGACGGAACCTCCACAGTCATTTCTTAACAACAACCCGTGCAAGACTTATTGATTGGTGAAGAAATAAGTACAAAAGAAATTACGCCCGTTTTATTGTTTCGCATTTGCAATTCTAAAGGACACAAGTTACAGCTACTAATTAGTCCGACGGTGAAGTTTGTGCATTTAGAGTAGTTAACTGTACCATTCAAACAGCACATTTTCAGACGAAATTACTTTGCCGAACATTTGACCGTTTCAATTCGCGTGTGATTAGCTCTGTTACCTAAATTATTGTAAACTGGGTACAGAGAAAGATGTCATTATTGGCAGTGAGGTGTGCAGGCTTCTTATACAATTGGGTTGTATTTCTAAACTAAAGCCGAGGTTCAAAGCTTTTTAAATGCACGGTAATTGTGACCAACCGAGCGGACTGTGGACTTTTGTTGCAGTTGAAATTTCATGAGAGATCCGAACAGGCTAGAGACAAATCCACTTCCATAGCACCCTGCAGAGAAAGGTCACTGGGAATCCCATATTTGAGGTTGGCATTGACGCTGACAGTAATCTTGACTTATATATAAGTGCTTCCGTCGGGTGCTGATAATTTGGTAACAAGAATTTCATCAGGGCCATACAAGGTCTGTGCTCTTATCAAGTACACACAATAATCTATCAATTCACAGGATGCCGCACATCAAAAACAAAGGAAGCACTTAAATTTATCATTAAGCCGAATCTGCTATCTGTGTACACATCCTGCGAGACCGCAGGTAAGGATGTGACGCCTTCAGAGCAGAAGACGTACGTGACTGAGTGAATCAGAAACAGAAAAAAATGGCAGAAAGAGATGTACACATCATTTGAGAACTGAATGGAAATCATTACATGCATCAATATAAATAAACCTTTGGGAAGCTTGTACTCATTAAGAGTGTAAGCATAAATCACAAATAATTCTGTTAGCAGTATCCGTTCCTTACACACGCTACATTCTCATGATATGCTGTACAAATGTATATCGCATAGGGGAACAGTAATTTCTGTTGGGATTGTGGGACTCGTTATTGTAGCTTAATAACGATCACTTTTGTCACCTGCATTCCGTAAAACCTTCACTCCTCGCTTTTCGACCTCGTCATTCAATCAGCTAATAGGAGTCATTCTCTACATGATGACATACCAATTATGATAAGCACTTGCACAACTTAAACAGTGCAGGGAATGCCATACTGAACTAGCAGAATTAGTAGAATTACTTAAGTAGAAGTCAGTTGTCGTGCATTTGCAGTACAGTATCGGAGCGAAGTGAATGTGACTTGTTATTAGAACTACAAATTATTTTAATCGTGAGTTGGCATAGTATCAGATTTATACCGAAAATTGTTATGAACAAATTATATCTAGGAGAGACCAAAGAATATAATTAACAGGCCGCATGTAGGGAGATAGAGATCAAGTTTCTATCTCTGTCAGATTTCAACTGTTTTCGACGCTGATTTAAATGTTTCTCTAGGGAACGCAAGTGAGCTCATATAATCTCTCTCTCCTGTTTTTGACGTGTTAAAGTATAGACGTACCTACAGAATCACCCATATTAAATGGTCTTTTCATTTTATTTTATTGTACAACTGGCCACGGATAGCAGTTTCTGTTTAAAGATGAACATTTTCGATATGGAAGAGAAAATTTTGGTTACAAATGAAAAGGTAAATTTGAACGTCTAAGTCTTTCAATTATAACCATTATTGAATGTCTTTAACAAACACTTGTTTCTTGTGTTATAAGTTCCTACTACTATGAAATAACATGAGTGTAATCTGCAGTCATGATACGAGGCCCATGAAGATTCTGGGCACAGGGCTACAAATTTCTTTTCCAGATGATAATATTACAGTTAAGCTACTATAATGGAGGCTGTGTCATAGATCTCATTTTCTTGTTGCCAGAAATAGTTTTTGTGTATCTACAATATTCCATATCTCTATATTTTTGTTACTTACTGCTTTATTATCATTCAGTTTCATGAATAATTAAAGGTACACTCATACAAAAACTGGACCAGGGACGAGGAAAACCACAGGGAAATAGAAGCCATGTGCCGAATAAAATGTTCTTGCAAAAACTTAAGACTATCTCCGAGTGACCTGCGCAGTCAGTCCAGTCCTTATAGTGATTTACGCTTACACAGATGATTGCACCACTGTCAACACTGTTTACAGTAAAGAAAATCGAAGTGCTTTTTCCTTCAAAATCTCTTCTTTCCTCTAATGCAATCCAGTTTTCATATTATTAAAGAATCTTGATACGTCATTACCTCCTTTACTGAGACGCCACATACTTTCAGAATATGTTAACTTTTCTTCAGCAAACTCTGCTCTGATTGTTGTAGACTGCTCCCTAATTTGACATTCATTAAGGAAGGATTGTTACATGGCACAAACACTGCTTTGGGGTTTGTATAAAAATACGTATAAAAATGCGTCATTAAACACCAACAATGTGTCCACCCATGATTGCAGCATTATCATATCATAGTCCACAGCAATATTCCAGTTATAGACCATCTCCTTTCAAGTTCTCACACATTTGTTTCGTAATTTCATTAGCTGATTTCCCATGTAATAGAATGAATAAAGGAAACCTCTACTGTGACTTCTGCACCTTCAATATGTACATAATGAGTTACTTGAGACATTTGGTCGGTATACGGTATATGAGGAGGACTATGAAACGTGATGGTGAAATAGATGGGCTTAGTAATTTTTTCTTAATATCTCGATTGTGGCGTTATCCCAAAGTAGTTTGATGAATTCATTTCGGTTTCATGGAGAAAGGCAAGATACAAAGTAGCAATCTGTTTGCTTGAGCGTTCACAACTGAATCATATTTGGCAAGTAACTTGAAATTTTCGAGAAAGTTTCCTCAGTTATCACTTCCACAAAGATTTTCTGATTGACCACGCAAGGGTAAGAGTAATAGGAAGAATCTGATTGTGCGTAACATCTTTCCCGTAGCTGCAATATATAATGAACTTAGTTTTATTATGACCTGTAGGTATAAATGACAGAATGGTTTTTCTCGCCTGCGATGTAATTGCTATGGGAGAAGGCGATCGCTGTATCGGTGGTTTGTCAGATGTTCCTCTGAACCAAAGAAAGCTATGAATATGGCGATCAGTAGTTTCGTAACCAAGCAAATTTTCTGAAAATATTAATGAAATAAATTGCGGCCTTGTCACACCGTCTTGCTACTAAAATTCCTTTAAATTTCTATGGGATGTTTAGATGGGCTCTATTGGATTGATTCACAAATACACACTATTTTTGTTAACCACACGGTATGAAAATTTATTTACTCGGCGTTGCGTCAATTTATTGAATACTCTCAACTCAAACGAATCTGTGCTTCTCCCTAACAATAAATAATTTTGTCAATAGCTTCAGTGTCCCCAGTCTATTTCTACCAGAGCAAGAGATTTGCGTAACAGTCACTTTTTGATTACACGGTCCGGTTCCTCACCTGTTTGCCGTCTCTCCACTTCCCTAAGTCAAAACCAGTCTTCCTCATACACAGTCACTGCTACTGCTCCATACACTGAAATTTTTCACGAGAACCCTTACAATCCTTGTTCTACCAATGTCTGGATTTCTTCGTCTTCATAACCTTCTGCAACGAATCTCTTTATAAATCTTCTGCGTCGAAAATATTAGTTAATCTCTCTGCTCTCCTCCGTCTTCCCAATTGTCGGACCCTCTTCTCCGTCCAAGACTTCACTATCCTGATGTCTCGTTGCGAATTCAATGTCTGATTATAACAATGACATCACATATCTGAGGCAACTTCTTCATCCATCTAGTAGATCAAAAACAGTTTCCCACTCTCTTAGAACTTCGACTCTCCTCTCCATTACCACAAATCAAACAACATCCCTTCCACAAGTATACAATTCAGTTCTCATTTCTCCGCTAACAAACTGAGATCTTTACAGCGATACATCCTTCCATTTCAGACTCCTATTGTCGACTGTCTCTTCCACCTCGTTGTAATTACAGACGCCACACGGGGTAACCGTGAAGTCTCGGGCGTCTTGTCACGGTTCGCGCGGCACCCTCCGTCGGAGGTTCGAGTCCTCCCTCGGGTATGGGTATCTGTGTTGTCCTTAGCTTTAGTTTAACTTAGATTAACTAGTGTGTAAGCTTAAGGACCGATGCCCTCAGCAGTTTGGTCCCATAAGACCTTACCACAAATTTCCAAATTTCCAATTACAGACGTAAAGGTTCAACCTGTCGAGCTATAACACTTAACGCTTACGATTAATTTGGTATATAATTTACATTTGCATTTACGTGAAAGTAACACAGCACATATTTACAGGTTACATTGGGTTCGTCTACATACTCGCTACAATTTAAAATTCGAGTTGATGTACCACAGCTATTGGGAAAAGGAAGGAATGACCGATCGCGAAATGTAAACCAAAGTGAAAAACCGATGACGCTTTGGACAGATGTGTTGGGCAGTGTCCCTTTTATGCGCATAAGGAGTGTCACGTCGCTCTTCTCTGTTTTGAGCGTACAGTGAGCGCGTAAAGCTGCCTAGAAAATAATGTCTCCCGCCAAGAAAAGATGCCTTCCGAAAGATATCGCCTGATTTCATAGAACCTTATATAAGTGTGTGAACTTTCTCCTTCATGTCAGTCCTCCGCCGCACACTGCAAGGACAAAGAGCTCTTGCAGCGTTTTCGACTGGAAGTTTTTGATCACCCACCATAAAGCCGAGAATTCGCTCCCCCTGATTTTCATTTCTACTCAAATGAACAGCTGACTATGAAGACAAAATGCTAATGTTCAACTCACACACCGCATCATTAATTCAGACAGGAGAATCATTCACTCACCTGTCTCGTTTTCGAGGCGGAAGACCTACCCAAACTCTCTTTGTCTTACACAGACACACATACACTCATAAAGCAGTTATTGCACTCATTAATGTTTCGTTCACTAACGCAGCAGCCACGATTACTGCAGCTTTATTTTGGGAGTACTCTCCACACCCATAGTCCCCTCAGATTACAGAAAACGATTCAGCCGCCTGATTTCCTCCATGGTTCATTCGCAATAAAATGCTCTGAAATCTCTACAAATAGAGCTATTTGCTGAACCAGTACAGTTAATGCACAAGAATAACACTACGATTAAGGAGTATCATTATTGAGTGAATGCTGCCAACCTACTGAACAGAAAAAATATTGCTTTTAGTTACTGATTTACACCACAATATACAGTATAAAAACCAGATAATTTTGTAAAAATAGAATGCCTTATATAGATAAATAACTTGGAATGACTTCTGAAAAATTCATTGTCGAATATACCCATTTAGGAGAGTATGATAAACTGTATGAATGCCATAGCAAAATTTTCGGTTTCAACACGATTCCGTCATAAACTGATATGCTTTCTGTCACCGGACGCGTGTACTGATAAAACAAGAAAATAGCAGCAGCACTGCCAGATATCGTACTGCTAATGGGATACTTAATCACTACTTATCAAAGGAAGTGACGGTTGAGCAAATGATACGGTTCAGTAATAAGTAGACGGACACACAGCCACAAAACACTGTGGATTCACTGATTTTGCCGCTACAGTTGAGTGGAACAACCCGTTTAAGATGGTGAAACAGTTTTCAGGAAAGAGCTATGCGCTTGACGCTGGCAGCATGGAAAACATGGAGGCGTTTCTAGACGCCAGCGGTAAGTGAATAGATTAATTAATTTTGTTTAGCTTTGGAAAATAGGTAACATATTATGAAAAGTAGCAAAGATCTAAGGCTCTAAATACACTGCAGCAGAGAGTTCTCCAAAGTTGGAGAGAGTTACGTAAAAGATTTGTGGAAAAGTTATCATTGAATAAACTGTAGAAATATTGGAAGCTCTTCGAATGGTGTGTGCAGTCACATAATAAGTTCATAGGATTAGGGTTTTATTGGTACTCTGCTGTGGGATTACAATCAATATATATGAATACGAAAGAGCGTCATTTCGGTCAAACATTTTCAGTGATTTACTGGGGAGCAAAGAAGGAGCATTCACGAAGATTGCACTAAACTAAAGCAGTCGGGTGTACTCTGGGAAACGTCACAGATACACAATTCACCTGTAACCACAGTGCACAAAGAAGTAACATCGGTGCCGCGAGGATATCTTCAAAACGACTTCAGTTAATACTGAAAGACTAAGCAAATGTTATCATCTATCACATGAAATCATCAGATAATTGATCATTTACTTGAGATCCACAAAGGATTGAACGATAGACACCCAAAAACTGAAGGGATAAAATTGGCAATAGAAAGACATATACAGCAGCGGTATATTGATCAAACCAGACATTGATGTAAGTCTTCCCAATAGGCCGATAATACTGATATTGTGGTCGTCATTTTAGAGCTAGACTCTTGCACCGCCACCATGTATTACAAACCCCGCAAACACTTTTCAAATTTTTAAAACGAACAAAATTTGGAACTGGAATATAACAGCACAGCCCAAAAAGGCGAAGAATTGGAAAAATGTGCAGAACAAGAAGACTTTACACTTCTGCACGAGACGAAGCATCTGTAATTTAGCCTGGGCACTAAGTTTATCACGGATACTCTTGACCAACTTGTAAAACTTGTAGAATATCCGATACCCAGAACACAGCATCATCTAACCATATCAGCGGGTCTCTGAACCTGGAAAATGTTTCAAAGGACGTTTCAACTTCAGGAAGACAAGATGCAATGATTTCAAACTATAGCTAGACCAAGAGATAAAGGACTTGGAAGTGACGGTGGGAAACTACGAGGTTTTTGTAAACCTAACGAAGAAAATATCACGTAACCATATTCCACGATGATGCCGGACCCAGTGCCTAGCGGGACTCATGGAACACGCCAAGCAACTACTCAGCTGGAACCTAGAGAACTTTGGAGAAGCCATAGAAAGCAAGCAAAATATAAGTTGCATCATTTAGTGACGGAAGAAATGAAATAGGGATGAAACTGCTTGATGGTTTGGACGTGAAACAAAATAGCAGGCTTTTTTCTTTGAGTCATTAGTCTTCTAACTAGTTTGATTCGGCGCCTCTCCCGCGCCAACCTTCTCATCTCCACTTTACGTCTTCAATTATTTGCTGGCTGTATTCCAGTCTCTGTCTTCCACTAGTTTGTTCCCTCTGCGGCTGCCTCTAGTACCATGAAAGTTATTCTCTATGTCATCAAATATTTCCTTTCATCATGACCCTTCTCCTGGTCAGTGTTATGTTGCTTTCTTCCTCGATTCTGCGGAGAACCTCCTCATTCTTTAGCTTATCAGCCCACCCAATTTTCTTCACTCTTCTCTAACACCGAATCTCAGACGGTTATTTCTGTTTTCTTCCAGTTTTGCCTCACTCCACTATTCAATAATGTACAATTTCCATATATTCATTCCTCAAATTAAGGTTTATGTTTGCAACTAGTAGACTATTTTCGGCCAGGAATGTCCTTTTTCCTGTGCTAGTCTGCTTTTTATGTCCTCCTTGCTCCGTCCGTCGTGGGTTAATTTGCTTCCAAGGTAGCAGCGTCGTCCAGTAGATGTAGATGGGGGATTAGTAATGAAACTCAGCAATGATTCAAGTGTACAGTAGTCCGCCTTCACTGATGTTACACCTGACCAACTTGTACATCAAATCTTAAAGGGAGGGCAGATCCATACTAATATTATCAATGTGAAAGTAACTTTGTTACCTTCTCACGACTAAACAGCTGGACCGATTTTGATGAAATTTGATATGGAGGTAGCTTGAAACCTAAGGAAGAACATAAGCTACTTAATTTTGTATTATCATTAGATTATAATTAATATTTTTGAATACGGTGTATGTGAATAGGATCCAGACAACTATTGTTTATAGTTTAGTTGGTGGTAGCGTGAACTCAACGTTTACTCGTGCGTGTGGTTTCTGAAATTTTAAAAAATACTGATACACAACCTGGAGAAGGTGAACAGTTTTTAACACGAATTATTGTGGACATACAGTAATTAAATCCACCAGTAAGCCCGAGAACCGTTTTTAAATCTATTACATTGAATAAACCTCAAGAAATATATCGTTAATACTGTTGATTTTATAACGGGCTTCACCATCGCCAATCTCATTTAGTGTATAGTTCTAGCAGTTCTAGCAGCGACAGTGACTCGAACCAAATTAACCTCGGAGCAGTTTCAGATCCGGCGGAACTTATATGCGGCTTTAAGAGTTAAACAGATATTACGATAGTAACGAGCCCGTCAAAATTTAGACGCCGAGCTACTCGCATTTCTTACAGCTTCTGTGACGACTGAAGACTCACAAGGACGGCATCATTTAAATGCTGTACGGCGAACAGAGACACGTCGTGGAAGGCTGTTAGGCAACATTTGATTATGACCCATTGGTGGCACACGTTAATAATCGATTAGTCGCATTGATCAAAACAGTAGGCATAGTAATGTGTTGAAACGGAAGGAGTAATAGGCATTACCTTTCTTACATTACTACTTGAACCTACGCTCTTGTTTTAGTGGAAAAACCGGTTCCCATCAGATCACCAAAGTTAAGCGCTGTCGGGTTTGGCTGGCACATGAATGGCTGACCGTCAGATTCTGCTGAGCGCTGATGGAAAGCGGTGTACAGTAAGCCCTTGTGGGGCCAAGTGAGGAGTTACTTGACTGTAAAGTGGTGGCTCCAGTCACGTAAACTGACAACGGCCGGGAGAGTGCTGTGTTGACCGCATGCCCCTCTGTATTTGCATCCAGTGCCGCGTGTCGGCGGTCGGTGTGTACAGCTGGGCCTTCCGATGCATGTTCGTTTAGTTTTATTTTAGTACTTGCATATTACTATGGGAGCTAGACGAATCCTTAGAAGCTCATCATAACAAAACTACAAATATGCGACTACAGCCGCTGGTGGCAACTTGTATGGAATAGAATGAAAAAAAAACACCACAAACAGTAAGCGAAAGAGAAGACCACAACCTGATAGGAGAACCAACTTCCACCATATAAGAACTGGAGGCAGCAATAAATGTGACATAGGAAAACAAAGCAACGGCCCCAGCAGACACTCTTAATGCAGAAATGAAACATTTTGGACGGGTGACTAAAAAGTGGTTAATCTAAATGTTCAGTATTTCCTTTCGAGTCTACCGGATCTCAAGATTGTGCGGAAAGTCTCATGTAGTGGATTTCCTTAACCCTGGGAAGGAACCCACTGAACCTACACTTTCACCTGGTGACTCTCCTATGGCAGTTATTAAAAATGTTTTGAGTGAGTAATCAGTGAGAGAGTAAGAGAAAAAATAGAGTAGGTGATAGTATCAGAATAAGTAAGATTCAGGTCACTGAAATCTTACTGTGGACAAATGCTTAACCTTACCTCCGTAGAAGAGGCTGTAAGAGGCAATCTGTGACATTTTCATTGATGTACCTGGGCGTATGAAGTTGTTAACTACTTAGCAAAAAAGACCTTATACTGTACAACATCTACTACATTAACGACGACACAGTTATCATAGCTCCAGTGAGTTTAATTTCCAACATCGACAGCAGTCCTCTGTCAAACCGAAATAATTGTGCTGTATTAAATATAATGATCAACCACTTTTTGTGTGACAGCTATGTGTATTTTTATTTATGATTCAATCATTTGTGTGTTGTTTTATAGCAGTACTATGTTGCAAACGTTGTTAACATTTTTAATGACAGTTAATGAAATTAATAGTTGTATATCTGTTAAGACTCTTACTGTATAGTTAAATGGCTGCATTAACTTAAAAAAAAAGAATTTATCAGCACCAAGATCATTAGATGTAGCTCCCCTTTACACATCATGGTACATGTGAATAGATATAATTAGCACTCATATAAGTATGACGATGTCTGTTCAACTCCACTTCTCTATACTAAACTGCTAAATCGATAACATAGTCTCATTTACAGACATCCTGTGTAACGTTTTCTAAGAACATCAAGCATTCGATTCTACGCATTTTATGTAATTACTGACAGAATTTAAAATAATCTTATTATCTACCCTGTAAGAGGAGTAGTCTTGCACCAGTGTTAAAACACAGTAAGTAAATTATTAAATTTAGAAATATTGTATATTCCTGGAAGCAATGAAACTCACAATCAAAAAATTACCCACACTACATTAGTCCAGCATTTGAGAATGAGAGCAATTTGTGATTTCCAACAAAACTGAGTCACAATTTCAAACCTTACTGAAACTTTTTCTCTCTGGCATCCTCACAAAATAATGAAAACTAAAATGACTGTCGCTTACTACATTTTCGCTGTTCGTACGATAAAACTTCAGAATCAGGCATGGCTGCTTAAATTGTTACATGTTTCCCACTAACTCTATTCACAATATATTACGCAGACAGTATCCTAAAATACCATTGAATGTACCGCTAAAGTTTTGTACGAAAGATGGTTCAGTAGATATGTCATCATAAACTTTAGGATCTGTGAGAAACTGGCCTCCCTTAAAAGGATGTTTTAATAGCCCAGGCTACACTGAGGTGATACTTCCTAATATCGTTGTGGACCTTTTTTTCCTAGAGTTGTGCAGCAATCTGAAGCGGCATGGACCCATCAAGTCGTTGGAGATCCCTTGCAGGAATACTGAACCGTATTGTCTCTGTAGCCAAGCATAATCGTAAAAATGTTGCCGGTGCAGGATTTTGTGCACGAACTGACCTGTCTATTATGTACCACGAATCTTTGATGGGCTTCATGTCGGGTGATCTGGGTGGTCCAATAATTCGCTCCCATTGTCCAGAATGTTCTTCAAACCAAATCCAAAGAATTGTAGCTCAGTAACATGGTACATTGTCATCCTAAAAAACTGCATCGTTGTTTGGGAACATGGAGTCCATGAATGGCTGCAAGTGATATCAGTTGGTTCAGGTAGACCAGAGACCCAGTCCATTCCATGTCAACATACCCCACACTATTACAGCACCACCATCAGCTTGCACAGCACATTGTTGACAACTTGGGTCCATGGCTTCATGAAGTGTGTGTCACGTTCGAACCCCACAATCAGCGCTTACCAACTGAAATCGGGACTCATCTGACGAGGTGACGGTTTTCCAGTCGTCTAGTGCCCAATTGATATGATCACGATCCCAAGAGAGGCGCTGCAGATGATTTCATGCTGTTAGCAAAGGCACTCGGGTTGGTCACCTGCTGCCATAGCTCATTAACGCTAAATTTCGCCTACTTTCCTAAAGGATATGTTCATTGTAGTCCTACATTTATTTTTATGACTATTTCTCACAGTATCGCTCGTCTGATAACACTGCCAACTCTACCCAAAATCCGTTGCTCTCAGTCATTAAGTGAAGGTAGTCAGCCACTACGTTGTCTGTGGTGAGGTATTATGCCTGGAAATTCGTATTCTTGGTACACTGTTGACACATTGCATCCTGGAATATTGATTATCCTAAGGATTTCCGAAATGAAATGTCCCATGCATCTGTCTCCTCCGTTCCAAGTTTTTTATAAAGTGCATTTTAACCATCTGCCGTTTATCTATCACGTTAGTCATCTACCCGTTACCTTTATTAACCATCAACCAGGATGTAGAGTGCAACTGTATAGTTAAAAGCATCCCATATTCTTTCAAAGCTGAACGATATCTTAGAAGAGTACGAATGACAGTCACACTGATGCATTGCCCTTTTATACCTTGTGTATGGGACACTACCGCCACTTGTATATTGGCATCGAACTATCCCATGACCTTGGTACCTCAGTGTATACTGGTCCATTGTTTGATTATGGAACTGCATAGAGACTTCCAACCAACTTCAAGCATAATTTCGAAGATTTTCTAAACTATTTCTCATTTAAATCCACACAAAATAATGGAAAAACGTTGTTCTTTGTGCAATTATATTTGAGCACCAACTTTGACGTTTAAATTCACTATTTCGTTACTGTACCTCTATTTGGTGTTCATTTTATACATGGTAGCTCGATTCTCGTTTATAATATGTCACGGCCTGTGATGGATGGAAGATGATGATATAAAATGATAATCATTACTTGTGGGAGATATTCTGAGTAAAGAAAATTTACGTAAACTAGAAGCATATGTGCTGCTCATCTGCAATGGAACAATATTTTCAAGCAAGAGTACATCTTCGCTTATTGCCTCACACTAACTATCTACGTACCACCTGACAACAACCTGATGCTGAGTACTTCATTCTGATCCACAGGAGTGACAGACGCTACTCATCGCCAGGTGGCTCTGACAGTGAGGGACACCCTGACGCTGACACTGGAGGGTGACAAGGTGACGGATGTGACACAGCTGGGCGAACACAAGATCGTGCTGACATACCGCCTGGGGGAGGAGTTCACAGAGGACACGGCCGGCCGCAAGAGGAAGAGCACCGTCACCCAGAGGGGGGCCGACACCCTGGTCAAGGTCGAGAAGTATGAGGACGGCAAGGTCGTCACCATAGAAAAGAACTTCAGCGCCGACAAGATGGTCGCGGTGAGTTCAAACACAATACTCTCGTTTTCTGCACGTTAAGTTTAGCATGCATACTTGCTGTTTGTGTGTGTGTTATATGTGTATTTCCAATATGCTGGGACTTCACGATGAATTTTGAACTAATTAATAGAAGTCTTTTATCACTGCTGCGCCAAGCTAGATTTTGAGAATCACTTACGTAATGTCACGTGCAAGTACGGCTAAATTCATGTAGGTGAGCACAGGTCTGTTGAATTGGGGTACTAAAGAGATAGCATGACCTCAGATATTCCTGTCCGTTTTAATCACCATCCCGAAACCACAAAAAGATTCTTGATAATACAATCCGTACTGCTGAAATCTTGTGAACATCACATCCATGAAGAACATCTTGATTAGAACTTGTTGATCCAGTACTTGGCCTACTATTCTTTTAGTGTAATGCTTTCACGGAATCTGCAGAATATCAAACACAGTTTCGTCCTTCATTTTTCTTCTATGTCGCTCTGCCAGTGACTCTGTTGAGTCTAAATGCATTCCATGCCTACCCCGCTATGATAATCTTTTTTAACTAACCCATCTGCAATCTTTCCAATATTCATTAACTTATTTATAATTATCTGTAATGTTTTCCTGGGAACACTTTTTGATACTGACTACGTATGTGGCATTTTTACTCCCCTCTGTTAAAATAGATCTTGTTGTTAGTTTGTGTGCTCTGTCAGGTATCACACTGTAGTCTTATCGGAAATGTGATTAACAAGTTTAATTTTAATCTATGAACGTTCATTAGGATTTCAAATGTCAGATGAACAAATTCTGATCTCATTTGGTGAATATGAATTAGTAGAAACTGCATAATCAGAAAAAAATTTAAGGCATTACAAAATATTTTCTAATTGTTATGCATTCAGTAAAGATTTTTATTTGAACATCCAGCAGAAGAGCAGTAGCATCAAAGATCCCTCTCATGAAGGTTGCCTGCAATAGTATCGAAAATGTTGGTAGATCTTCCATATATGATGTAGTCTCTCTCTCTATCTATCTCTCCATCTCTCTCTGAGACACACAAACAAACACACACACACACAAACACAGACACATACACACATATTATTTATTTGAATCTATTGTAGCCTCAAAAGCCTGTGCTTGTACATTATAAATTATGCTAATGAAGAAATAGGGAATTACTGTAAACAAACCCAAGCACTTGCCTGCGAAAGGCAAAGGTCCCGAGTTCGAGTCTCGGTCTGGCACACAGTTTTAATCTGCCAGGAAGTTTCATATCAGCGCACACTCCGCCGCAGAGTGAAAATCTCATTCTGGAAATCCAAGCTACCAATATTTCATTTCTTACCTTTTCTGTTAAAGTTGTCTTAGTTTGTCTATTCCACTAGCCATCATTATGTTGTGAAAAACTGAAGTTTTTTAATGCACAAAAGACAAAAAATTCTCTGTGATTCTTCATAAGTGGTAGCAATAAAACAAACTGAAATACTGTATTACACTAGAATACCGTTATATACTCTGTCATTTTCAATTACGTTATAGTATAGGCGAGATGAGACAGTATTATATCGCCATCACAAATTAAAAAACTATATGTTTTCTATTTCAGACCCTCACTATCGGGAACGTCACAGCAAAAAGGATCTACAAAGCAGTCTGATATCTGTTTCTAAATTACAATAATTTATATGTTTGTTGTGTAATTTGTTAAAAACACTTTATCAAAAGGTACTTAACCTGACTTTTCTCTACCACTGTGTCTTAAATTATTGTACACATGCAGTCTATTTCACGAATAAACTAATTTAAAACTTTGAGGTCCGATCCTATAATTTCACAATTTGTATTCCTTCATTTTAAAAACTAGAGAAGACTGAATAGTAAGTAAAATATTTAATACCTATATTGGAAATAATACAGTGAGTATTGGAGTACTGCATCAAAACTGTGTTTTCAAATGCTCCTTACATACTTTTGGGATGTGGAGGTTTACTTTGTGGATAAAGGACTGAATATCTTTTCTCTGCCACAGTAAGAAACGTGCAGCTAATGTGTTTTATTCTGTTGGATGGAAGTCTGCTTGAAATTTTTTGTACATGTGTATAACGAGCCATTGTGGTGATTATGTCCAATGTAAGCTACTGTAGTGTAACGGAATATGGACTGTCATTGAAAGAAGAGAGATCCACTGAACAGTGCGTTGCGTAAATATTGGAAATTATTGCACATCTTAAATTTCGAGAGCACTCATTCAGCTCTCTTCATTTTTTCTGCGGTACTTTCAAACAACTCTATGTTCAAGATGAACTGCGTCAGATTTGTTCTTCAGTTACGCCAACATTTGACAGGAACTAACTTTTGTCAAATAACATTTTCCTCACTTTCATTAATTTACACTTGTCGTTCTCTTGCTTACGAAACTAAAAAACATTTACAACTACAAACACCCTGACGCCACTCTTGGTTCAAATGGCTCTGAGCACTATGCGACTTAACTTCTGAGGTCATCAGTCGCCTAGAACTTAGAACTAATTAAACCTAACTAACCTAAGGACATCACACACATCCATACCCGAGGCAGGATTCGAACCTGCGACCGTAGCGGTCGCTCGGCTCCAGACTGCAGCGCCTACAACCGCACGGCCACTCCGACCGGCGACGCCGCTCTTTAAATGCTACTTTTCCAACAATGATGTTTAGCAATTCTTTATGTTTCCAGTCAGTCTCAGTCTAAACTTTATGTTTGATAAACCATCTACAGCACTAAATAGTTCTAAGTCTTTTTCAAGTACAGCAGTTATTTGTGTTTTATATGTGGTAATTGGCGTTTGGTATCTGCTATCTTAGACATTTATTTCTGGGCTGATCTTTCATTTCACGTCCTAAACTGATTTTCTGAAGCACAAGGTAGGCTGCAGTATAGATAAGGTGCGACGGTGCGTTGCACCTTATTCAAGACGAATTTATCGTCAAATTCAATCAGTAACTCGCACAATGTGAACTAGATAACTTTCGATTAACGATTACATCGACATGAGCATCTAGATACGTACTCAGCAAGCCACCGACCGGTGTGTGACTCTGGCTACGTTGTACCACTATTAGGCATTTCCTTTCTGCTCCACTCGCAGACAGAGCGAGAGAAAAACTACTGGTGGCAGTAGGATCGTTTACAGGCAGCTTCCAATGCTAGTTCTCTGGTTCTCTCAATAGCATTCCTCGAAAAGAACGTCGTCTTCGCTCCAGGGAATCCTATTTCAGTTCCTGAAGTATCTCAATAATACTTGCATGTTGACCAAACCTACCGGTGACAAATCTAGCGGCCCATCTCTGAATTGTTTCGAAGTCTGCCTTCAATCCGACCTAGCAGGGATCCAAAACGCTCGAACATGATTCAAGATTGGGTCACACTCGTGTTCTATAAACTGTCTCATCTACAGATGAGCCACATTTTCCTAAAACACTCCCAATAAATTAAAGGCTACCTTTCGCCTTTCCCAGTTCTAACCTTATACGTTCGTTTCATTTCATACGGCATTGCAACATTACGAGTAGCTTTTTAGTCGATCTGACTTATGTCGGAGACCACGGTACAGGTCCTCCTCGCCTCCTGGGCATATCAGTGCGTTAAGTATCCTCATAGCAATAAAATGTGTCGGTACCCCATCAAACATGTACCACATCGTCTGGTGTTGTTTTAAGGGAACATCCTCAAACAACCTTGCAAGATGATCCCGCAGAAACCGAAGCTAATACCGACCACTCAGTTTGTTTGGTAACGTGTACTAATGCACAGTATGTGGGTCCAAGCCTAGCTGATTCTAAAAGTGAGACTTGTGGTAATTAAACATACCTTCATGAGTGAAACCTGCTTAATCCGTAAATAGTTATTTTCAAACATGTGGTTGCCTACATCTTATTGTTGCATCCACTGACAGAAAGTTGGTCTAGGACCAAAGTCCACCTCATTAAAAGACTGAACTATCGGAAGTGATACGGGTACACTGCACTGCGATGCATTATTCTCCAAGCATTACTGTCTCTCATTCCAGGGATTTGCGTGGGAAATCTCCTTGTTTGATGATGTTTGGTTTGTGGGCGCTCAACTGTACAGTCATCAGCGTCCGTACAAAGTCCAAATTCTTACACAGTCCAACTTTTTGACAATCCAATCTAGCCACTGTCAGGAATGATGATGACGATGATGATGATGTGATGAATCAGCAATACATTCTATGGGGCGAAGGATAACTTAGATAACGCAGAGTAGGAGTTGGTGAAAAATGTAACGCAAATGATAACAATAATAATAATAAGGATAATTAAGGCTCTGTAAATTCACAAAACGTTTCCACACTATGTTTTCTTTTTCCCTAACCTTCCTTTCTGTCTGTTCAGGAAATTCTTCGTCCCATAGGTATGCAATGTACACTGCTACCACTTTATACTACTTCTGAGCTCAGCCTCTCACTAATTATAGAGCGATTTTGAAGGGTAGTATCCAAAATGGAAAAAAGGTCTGATGTCAGCTGCTGGTGTGTGCAGCGTAACATTATGAAAGCGTGTGTGCAATGTGTGCAGTGACCAGGAGTGGGAAATTCATGGACATGTAACATTAGCCTTTTACATCATTAAATAACTTCATTGCAAATTGTGCAAATTGTGTCTTGCACTAAGGATAAACCGAATGAGGAAACATTGTTTTAAACATACTGGTTTTGTATTCCGTAAAGTGGAGGTTACGGCTTTCACCCAGCCACCCTGGATTAAATTTTGTGGTATTCTCTAAATTATTTTGAGCAAATTCCGAGATCGTTCCTGGTAATAGGGCATGCTTTTCAAACTATGAGAATAAGTAAGTATATATTAATTATGATGTGAATTTTAAAATTTTCCCTGCGAATTGAATGTTGAGACTGATTTCGGAGTATCAGGCGGTGTTTCATATAATTCATTGCACGATATTTCGACTGGGCGCCTGCAAGTCATCCTCAGGTGAGGCATAAAAGACTTCGATGGCTCACCTGAAATAGACTGACTGGTGCCCAGTCGAAATATCGTGCAATGAATTAAACGTCGACTGGCTGCAACGCTGAGGTCGTTTGAATACAACAAATTATGTTATTTATGTTATTCTTAAACTGTAATACAAAGGTATTGCAAAACCCTTGTAAAATGATCTGTGTATGATTACTACTACTACTACTACTACTACTACTACTGCTACTAGTGGTACTAGTAGGTCTACATATTCAATCTGTTGTAGAATTATGGAACATGTTCTTTATTCACACATTATGACGTTTCTAGAGAAGGAAGATCTCCACTATTAATCATGCTTTCTACAAACAGTGGTCTTGCAAAATACAGCTCGCCCTGTCAGTTAGTGAAACCCAAAGCACCGCAGATATACACTGTACGCGTCCAGGTTGCTGCCGTGTTTCTAGATTTCCCGAAGACATTCGATACAGATCTGCACTGTAGTATAGTGAACAAAATACAAGTTTCAGCCGTACTGAACCAGATTGATCGCTGCTTTCAATGCTTACTAGGAGACAGTTCTCAATTTACACTCCTGGAAATTGAAATAAGAACACCGTGAATTCATTGTCCCAAAAAGGGGAAACTTTATTGACACATTCCTGGGGCCAGATACATCACATGATCACACTGACAGAACCACAGGCACATAGACACAGGCAACAGAGCATGCACAATGTCGGCACTAGTACAGTGTATATCCACCTTTCGCAGCAATGCAGGCTGCTATTCTCCCATGGAGACGATCGTAGAGATGCTGGATGTAGTCCTGTGCAACGGCTTGCCATGCCATTTCCACCTGGCGCCTCAGTTGGACCAGCGTTCGTGCTGGACGTGCAGACCGCGTGAGACGACGCTTCATCCAGTCCCAAACATGCTCAATGGGGGACAGATCCGGAGATCTTGCTGGCCAGGGTAGTTGACTTACACCTTCTAGAGCACGTTGGGTGGCACGGGATACATGAGGACGTGCATTGTCCTGTTGGAACAGCAAGTTCCCTTGCAGGTCTAGGAATGGTAGAACGATGGGTTCGATGACGGTTTGGATGTACCGTGCACTATTCAGTGTCCCCTCGACGATCACCAGTGGTGTACGGCCAGTGTAGGAGATCGCTCCCCACACCATGAGGCCGGGTGTTGGCCCTGTGTGCCTCAGTCGTATGCAGTCCTGATTGTGGCGCTCACCTGCACGGCGCCAAACACGCATACGACCATCATTGGCACCAAGGCAGAAGCGACTCTCATCGCTGAAGACGACACGTCTCCATTCGTCCCTCCATTCACGCCTGTCGCGACACCACTGGAGGCGGGCTGCACGATGTTGGGGCGTGAGCGGAAGACGGCCTAACGGTGTGCGGGACCGTAGCCCAGCTTCATGGAGACGGTTGCGAATGGTCCTCGCCGATACCCCAGGAGCAACAGTGTCCCTAATTTGCTGGGAAGTGGCGGTGCGGTCCCCTACGGCACTGCGTAGGATCCTACGGTCTTGGCGTGCATCCGTGCGTCGCTGCGGTCCGGTCCCAGGTCGACGGGCACGTGCACCTTCCGCCGACCACTGGCGACAACATCGATGTACTGTGGAGACCTCACGCCCCACGTGTTGAGCAATTCGGCGGTACGTCCACCCGGCCTCCCGCATGCCCACTATACGCCCTCGCTCAAAGTCCGTCAACTGCACATACGGTTCACGTCCACGCTGTCGCGGCATGCTACCAGTGTCAAAGACTGCGATGGAGCTCCGTATGCCACGGCAAACTGGCTGACACTGACGGCGGCGGTGCACAAATGCTGCGCAGCTAGCGCCATTCGACGGCCAACACCGCGGTTCCTGGTGTGTCCGCTGTGCCGTGCGTGTGATCATTGCTTGTACAGCCCTCTCGCAGTGTCCAGAGCAAGTATGGTGGGTCTGACACACCGGTGTCAATGTGTTCTTTTTTCCATTTCCAGGAGTGTATTATTCCTCGATGGACCAAACTGTCAGATGTACAAGTAATTACCGGAATGCTTTAAGGGAGTGTTAAAAGGCCGTTAATTTTTGCGGTACATATAAATCATCTTATTACTAACGTCTTAAGCTCCGTGATGCTTTTTGCAGACGACGTTGTTCTCCAGAGGAAGGTTTGGAACGCCAGTAGACTGTAACACAGGGAAAGGAGGCCAGCGCTGTAATTGTTGCAGGAACTGCCAGTTGACCCTCAACATAGGTAAGCGTAACAGAGGGCACCAGCAGATTAACTGTAATTAATCAATTGGTTGGAAGTAATTAGAAACGGTAACTACCGAAAAACACCTAGAAGTAACCATCTGGTGCAACATAATTTGGACTCACAACGCAACCAAACTGTAGAAAAAGCTGAGCCACTCTGAGATAATGGGAAGAATTTTATGGAAATCTTATGTATACACAAAAGAAGCGGCTCACAAAGTAACGGTTCGACCGATTCTTGAGTGTTGTTCATCACTCTCGGACCATTACGAAGTAGGATTAAAAGAAGAGAGAGAGAAGATGGAACTAACAGATGCTCGGTTCGTCAGGCACCGCTTCGAAAACGCGAGAGCGTTACAGAGATGCTCAGCAAACTCCGCTGTCAGACGCTGCAAGAGACCCGTTTTGCGCGACGGTGAATACTGTTGAAACTCCGAGAGCGTACTTCGAACAACATTAGGGCAGCATATTACTACCTCCCACAAACGTATCACAGAACGACGACGACGACAAAATCATAGAAAAGGCTTTCATACAGTCCCGTTTTGACCAGTCTGATGTGGCAGTTGAAGATAGTAAACCGAAAGTCGAAATTTTAAATTTCACGTTCAAGAAATCGTTCACACAGGAGAATCGTACAAACATTCCGTCATTTGACCACTGGACGGACTCCCACATGGATAACATATAATAAACAATAAACTGGTAGCCAAATCGCTGGAATTCTTTTTACTCCATGATTACCGGTTTCGGCGAAACTAAAGCCATCATCATCGAATCTAGGGAGGGCAGAAAACACTATAAAAGTGGGCTTCGATTCCACTTATAAAACATGTATACATATAAATTTAGTTACATACCTTAGAACACATAAAGGTTACAACATCTAGGCAAAAGAATAAAAAGAATTAATGCGGTCTTGGCTACCAGTTAATTGTTTTACAAGCATCCAGATCGCACCCACATGAGCACAATGGTAAGCCTCCCTGGCTTAGAGAAACAGCTGAAAGGTTTGAAAGCAAATAAATCACCAGGTCCGATGGAATCCCAGTTCGGGTTATACAAAGAGTACTCTACGACAATAGCCCCTTACCTAACTTGCATTTATGGTGAATCTCTCACTCAGCACAAAGTTCCAAGCGACCAGAAAAAAAGTGCAGATGACTTCTGCATATAGGAAGGATAGAAGAATGGACCCACAAAAACACAGGCTAATATCACTAACTTCAGGTTTCTACTGATACCTTGAACATATTCTCAGTTAGAACATAAAAAACTTTCTTGAGACCGAGAAGCTTCTGGAGGGAAAGCGACCTTCTTTTCGAGGAACACTTGAGAAAATTTAGAGAAACGGCATTTGAAGCTGAATGCCAGCATAAATTCCGCTTCAGAACCGCGAAGGTAAGATACGATATTAGGGTTAATACGGAGCTTATAGAGTGTCGTTTTTCCTTCGCTCAATTTGCGAGTGGAATACTGGAGGGAATGATTAGTAGTGATACATACTACTCTCCGCTACGCACCGTACAGTGGCTGCGAAGTATCTATGTAGACGTAGAAATTAGATCTCATACGAAAGTTTATCGCGTACCATTCGGGAATGGAATAAGGAAGGGGGAAAATTGTCTTGGTATCCGAAATACCTTCTTCCACATGCCGAAAGATGGCTTCTGGAGTATAAATGAAGGTGTAAACTTATAGTGTATCCAACAAATCATGCTACCCAATTTTTTCTGGTGCACACGGAGAAGGTGACACTCATAACAAAATGCTCTGAAATCACTAAAAATTGAACTATGTACTAACGCACGATAACAAGTTAACGGTGTTTCATTATCTAGTCAGCCCTGTCAAATAAAAGGAATAGAAAACATTGGTGTTTTAATGATTTTCTCTTGTACTTACTGTAAAACCAATCACACAATTTCATAATTGAATCAGTGGTTTTGTAAACGGCTTGAGTCCACAGTGGTTAACTTCCGGAAAATTCAAAAAAGTTTGGCAAAAACTCTTTAATATTAGAGATGTAACATTTCTTTCTATCTACTTGTGACGGAAAGATATTTGTACCAAATGTTCTTATTTTTTTACATTTCTGTAGAACTAACAAAAAAATAACAATAAAAAAAGGGACTGATGTCCTTTTCAAAACCGAAATAAGCAATATATTCAGAACAAACAAAATATAGCTCAAATTATATTAACTCTATTAAACTGAACACCAATACAGATAATGGCAGTTATATAAAGCTTCTAGCTTCATAGTGTCTGACATAGTTCTTCGCCGTCCTTTGTTGGCCACTCTTAGATCTCCTCATGGAAGGGTACAACAGTTTCTTTTCTGCGAAGTAATCGATTTAATCCGTCAATAATGTCATAATTTTTCAACACTGCCTTGTTTCATTCAAACACGTAACATTTTGATATACACAACTATTCTTTTTCTTTTCTAAGAATATCCTTCCCTAAAAATGCAATAAATATGGCTTTTGTCTAATAAAATTTGTTTCGACAGTTTTTGAAATCACTTGAAAAAAATTTCCTCGTGAAGTTACCGTGTAAACTCTTCGCTTGAACTAGCTTCCACTAATATTTTTGCACATTCTGTAGCTGTATATTCACAATGAGTTCGTTTTAAGTTTCTCTTCATAACGTCAAAATTACGATCGCAGGGGAGGAGTGAATGACCCCTTTATTGGTTAGTATTGGAAAACTTTGTCAAATCGTCCAGAAAAAATCAGCGTCATTGGGTACCGGATAAAAGTATTATTCTCATTTTGTTGTCCGTTAGCACTAGAAAATAAATACAACACTTTCGCTGTTTGCGGTATATTATTTATAATATAATCATTGAGAAAAGTCCAAAACTTTTTATTATGGAATTGATAAGTTTCGCAGGTTGATCACATGAGAGCGCTATTGTAGTTGTTGTACTGGACTGATGCCCCTTTTCAAAACATACGGGATTTTCAACCTCGACAATATGCAGTGCACTGTAGCCTCTTTCAGTGAAAACCAAAGTGAAGTCGTAATGAACAAATTCAACTTCTAAAATCGATTTCTAAAAAAAAAAAAAAAAAAAAAAAACACACACACACACACAGATCCCCTTTGCAAAACCACTGATTCAACTGCTCTCAGTGAAAAAAAAAAACGCCTCAAAATAGGGAAATACATTACGCAATACATTTTTGAATTGAACTATAACGGATTTAAATGCCACAGTAAAGTCTTGTGTGCCATAAGAAGGATGTGACTCCACCGGATACGGCTGTCATAAGCTGATATACTGCGTGTCGCTTGCCAGGTGTACAGATAACACAAAGACATTAGTAGGAGTGTCGGACACCGTCCTGATAATCGGATACTGAATCATCAGTTATCAAAGGAAATGGTGACTGAGCAAAGCATACTGTTCAATTGTAAACAGACAGGCACACAATCACAAGACATTGTGGTCTCACTGTTTCTGCCGCTAGAGCTGAAAGGAGTAAACCGCTGAAGATGGTGCAACAGTTCTCAGGAATGAGTTATGCGCTCGACACTTGCAGTGTGGAGAACATGGAGGCGTTTCTAGACGCCAGCGGTGAGTCTACAAATTTATTACTTTTGATTAACTGTCTGATAAATCTAATATTTACATTACGAAATGAATTAAAAACTTAAAGCTCTATTATTTACGTTGGAGCAAAAAGCTCTGTAAAACCGGAGAGAGTTACATGAAAGGTAAGCAGAAAACACACGAAACTGTATAAATTGGGTAAATGTGGGAAGAATTTCGAATAATGTGGGCTTCCCATCAATATAAGTCAAAAAGAAAGTGCAGAGCCTTAAAAGAAAGTTCTCAGCGCTGTATCATTACTTTCGGATGCATCTCTGACAACAGAAATCATTAAAAAAATAATACTTCGTTGTTACTGTTCCGTCTACATCTTCAGTTTCTTTTTGTATGGAAAATGATGTCAGTCAACTAGACAAGATAGAAAATGCAAAGTGTGCCACAATGCTGGAAACGTAGACCA
Source organism: Schistocerca americana (assembly GCF_021461395.2). Taxonomy (NCBI): domain Eukaryota; kingdom Metazoa; phylum Arthropoda; class Insecta; order Orthoptera; family Acrididae; genus Schistocerca; species Schistocerca americana. Next base: position 110,522,061 of record NC_060126.1, read on the forward strand.
GCAATTTTTAACAATTTTTTAAGAAACCAAAATGGTCTGGCACCTACTGTACAAACTGCAGCCGTATAGCGTTGCCAGTATTCGCAATACAAACCTTTGAACGTGTTCTCAATCGAGATACCTCTCTCATCACTAGCATATAGCATATTTCTGCAGGCAATGAAACATGCAATTGTTTCATGCCTTTGTGATAAAGGGGTATGAGACCAATTCCTTACTTGTGACGTTGATGCCACCAACATTTTTTAGAGATATTAGTGGCTTCAAGGTCATCCATCATCTTTGTACTAAATCGCTGACAGTAAAGCAAAATAATTGTCCAAATCACATTGGTATTTAAACATTCAAATTCTAAATATTTTAGGATCAAACAGACAATAAGCCTCCCATTTGATACTTGCTGAAACTCTCGTAAAGCATACAAGTGAGCACAGTCTAAGATATTTATACAATCACTTTAGGCTTATGGAAGTAAAACTTGTAGGAAACAACTACTTGCAGGAACGGTAAAAAAAATATGCAGAACATATTGAGATAAATAAGTCAGTTAATAGAGATTAATGACAGATCTATGAATTGCAACATTAACGATGAAGCTCCACAAGTTTCAATTTTTGAAACCACTAAATATTCAGAGACAACAGTAGCATATCTACTCTATAAGACATAGTATGGATCATGCTGGACAGTATTTTTAACTAACATTAGCGAATGTCTGTCTAGTTCCGTTCATGCTTTGAGTGAAGGGGAAATGACTTTGTACTCACCTCAACCCTCTTATTATAACGATCCCCACAACGAAAGTTTACAATGGCAGCAATATGGGCATATTGTCTCCCTCGAATATCGATTTTCTGAATTTAACGAAACAGGTTTTGTGAGAATAAGGTTACCTTTTTTCCAAAGTACACACTGAACTTCAATGAGCATTTTCGTGATACTTTCGTATGGACTGTCACAGGTCTGTTATGATCCTAGCACCACATCTCAGAATTCGTTCACAGCCTCACGCCTACCCCTGTTTGTAACACTATTTGTGTATTTGGCGAAAATGCTTGCTTGCCAACATCTGACGCTACTTTCCTTCCTGTACAGTTTCTGACGGCAAGTATAACGTCTAGACTCTATTGGTCAATTATTCATCGAGAAAGCCACATATCTACGAAGATATGTGAATGATACCTCGTCATTTGTCGACGATGTGGTGTCAGCGTCGGACGCCATTCAGAAATCTAGATAAGGCAAGCTGTGTTCCACATAAGGCGTTGTTCTGTAAATAAATGTTAACTCTTCGAGAGAAACATGTTTTCTTGTACATAAATTAAAATTTTTCAACGTAGAATATGCTCTGGAATCTGAAACACATGGACATCAACGATATTCGTCTCTAATTACGTAAATACAGTTCTTTAATCATAACATGTGGTGCTCGTTTGCAACGAGATTTAGCCACAAGCGTCTTTAGCATGAATAAAGTTTTGCACGTTATATAACACAAGCGATATGTTCAGTAGGTAATCTAATTACCTAATTCCGTTCTGCAGGAGTCACTGATCCCACGCACCACCAGCTGACTCTGTCAGCGAAGGACACCCTGACACTGACACTGGAGGGCGACAAGGTGACAGACGTGACGTGGCTGGCTGAACACAAGCTCATGCTCACTTACCGCCTATTGGAGGAGTTTGCAGAGGACACGGCCGGCCGCAAGAGGAGGAGCACCGTAGCCCAGAGGGGAACCGACATGCTGGTCAAGATCGAAAAGCACGAGGATGGAAAGACCGTCGCGATAGACAAGACTCTCAGCGCCCACAAGACGGTTGCGGCAAGCCCCAGCACACTCTCACACTTAGCACTTCGTATTTTACACCTGTTGTCGATATATATGCATATACCTATGGCACCGCATCTAGCGCGCCAACCATAGCGCCATCTGGTTTTCCCCTTGAAGTTAGAGAAGTTTCGTTCTTTGTAGTTTTTTCGTTTGACGCTTATTTCGTGAGATATATGTATATATATATTTATAAAGCTACAAAGAACGAAACCTCTCTAACTTGAAGGGGGAAACCAGATGGCGCTATAGTTGGCCCGCTAGATGCGCTGCCAAAGGTCAAACGGATATCAACTGCTTTTAAAAAAAAATAGGAATCCCCATTTTTTATTACATATTCGTGTAGTACGTAAGTAAATACAAGTGTTTTAGTCGGACCACGTTTTTCGCTTTGTGATAAATGGCGCTGTAATATTCACAAACGTATAAGTACGTAGTATCACGTAACATTCCGCCAGTGCGGACGGTATTTGCTTCGTGATACATTACCCGTGTTAAAATGGACCCTTTATCAACTGCGAAAAAGGTCGATATCATTTTGATGTATGACTATTGTGATCAAAATTCCCAACGGGCGTGTGCTATGTATGCTGCTCGGTATCCTGGACGGCATCATGCAAGTGTCCGGAGCGTTCGCCGGATAGTTACGTTATTTAAGGAAACAGGAACTGTTCAGCCACACGTGAAACGTCAACCACGACCTGCAACTACTGATGATGCCCAAGTAGGTGTTTTAGCTGCTGTCGCAGCTAATGCACACACCAGCAGCAGACAAATTGCGCGAGAATCGGGAGTCTCAAAAACGTCGGTGTTGAGAATGCTACATCAACATCGATTGCACCCGTACCATATTTCTGTGCACCAGGAATTGCATGGCGACAAATTTGAACGTCGTGTACAGTTCTGTCACTGGGCATAAGAGAAATTATGGGACAATGACAGATTTGTTGCACATGTTCTATTTAGCGACGAAGCGTCATTCACCAAACACGGTAACGTAAACCGGCATAATATGCACTATTGAGCAACGGAAAATCCACGATGGCTGCGACAAGTGGAACATCAGCGACCTTGGCGATTTAATGTATGGTGCCGCAGTATGGGAAGAAGGATAATTGCCCCCCATTTTATCGATGGCTATCTGAATGGTGCAATGTATGCTGATTTCGTACGTAATGTTCTACCGATGTTACTACAAGATGTTTCACTGCATGACAGAATGGCGATGTACTTCCAACATTATGGATGTCCGCCACATAGCTCGCGTGCGGTTGAAGCGGTATTGAATAGCATGTTTCATGACAGGTGGATTGGTCGTCGAAGCAAAGACCGTCGGATCTGACGTCCCCGGATTTCTTTCTGTGGGGAAAGATGAAGGATATTTGCTATTGTGACCCACCGACAACGCCTGACAACATGCGTCAGCGCATTGTCAGTGCATGTGCGAGCATTACGGAAGCGAACTACTCGCTGTTGAGAGGAATGTCGTTACACGTATTGCCAAATGCATTGAGGTTGACGGACATCATTTTGAGCATTTATTGCATGAATGTGGTATTTACAGATAATGACGCAGTAACAGAATGCGTTCTCAGAAATGATAAGTTCACAAAGGTTCATGTGTCACATTGTAACAACCGAAATAAAGTGTTCAAATGTACCTACGTTCTGTATTTTAATTTAAAAAACCTACCTGCTACCAACTGTTCGTCTAAAATTGTGAGCCAAATGTTTGTGACTATTGCAGTGCCATCTATCAGAAAGCGAAAAGTGTTCCAACTAAAACGTTCATTTTTACTTACGTACTACACAAATATCTAATAAAAATGGGGGTTCCTATTTTTAAAAACGCAATTGATATCCGTTTGACCTATGGCAGCGCAATCTAGCGGGCCAACCATAGCGCCATCTGGTTTACCCCTTCAAGTTAGAGAAGTTCCTTTTTTTTGTAGTTTTTTCGTTTGACGCTTATTTCGTGAGATATTTGGACCGGTTACTATCAATAGACCACCATATATATATATATATATATATATATATATATATATATATATATATATATATATATATACGTGTGTGTGTGTGTGTTTGTGTAAAGGAGACACAATGTTACCAAAAATGGCAAAAAGTACTTCACCGATTTCCTTAAATTTTTGTATGTCAGCGCAAGAAACATCTGGGCACAAATGGGCTATATATTCCATAAATACAACTTTTGTCTTTCGTGGTTACTGTATGGGAAACTACATTAGTAAATATCAAAGCTGTATTTATGGGATACCGTTCTATGATTCGGATACTGCTACAGAATCTGAACTTGTAATGACAATACACAAGGCTGAAGGTAGGACATGAGGAGATGCAGAGACAGGAGGTGGGAGAAGATAGGTATAGAAAGAGGGGAGGAGATAATGAACAGAGAGAGGGGCAAGAGGAGATGGAGAGTAAAGGGGATGCGGAAATGGAGAGAGAGGGGGAAGGGGAGATGGAGAGACGTAGGGTTTATGAGGTGATGAACAGTAGAGAAAAGGGGAAGGAGGATGAGATAGACAAACAGAGTGGGAGGAATAGACGGACAGAAGCAGAGTGGAGAAGCAGATTAGGATATACATCCAAATCCTACACATATTACGAACGTGTACTTTGGCATTTTGTTCTTTTCCATTTCAACTAACTGAGTCATACTGACAAAGTGCCTGTTACAACTTGCTCCTAATACATGTGTGCTAAGTAGGACACTGCTTCATACTGAAGTAAGTTCGTATCCATACATTCCAAATATCTCGCAAGAAAATAATCTGCAGACCCGTGTCTACTGTAACATTTTGGCTTGTATTATCGTCTTGTATGAGTCTTCAGTGTTATTTATGATACACGATGCACTTAAAAATAAAGAGCGTGAACTGTATTCGAAGGAATTATGCTTTCTGTTTTGTCTATAAAATACTTCAGAACATTCTGTGCGCTTTGATAAGCCGGGTGTTTCAAAAATACTTTTACAAGCATTGGGGACAGGTTCGTTACAACAAAACAATAAAAGATGTTTATATATGTCCAAAAATTCTTCTTTTCCGAGTTGTTAATGGAAGATTACAATTTAGGATATTGGATATCACCAACACGCCAACTCATAACAAATACTCAAAATGGCATCGTCTTACTCCTAAACACGCATAGTCTCGTCAAATCATTGACTGTCTCATGCTTTCAAGCACTCCCCGACAGCCTCGAATGGCTTCACAGGCTTCCATGACGTGTCGATGAAGAGTCCAGCAAGACGGTCCGGACACTTGGACGATGTTGTCCAGGATACCAAGCAGCATACATAGCATCCGCCCGTTGGGAATTTTGATCACAATAACTATACGTCAGCACGTTATCGACCTTTTCCGCAATTGATAAACGGTTCATTTTAACACGGGTAATGTATCACGAAGCACATACCGTCCGCACTGGCGGAATGTTACGTGAGACCACGTACTTATACGTTTGTGACTATTACAGCGCCATTTATCACAAAGCGAAAAAAGTGGTCCAGCTAAAACATTCGTATTTCTTTACGTACTACACGAATATGTAATAATAAATGGCGGTTCCTATTTTAGAAAATGCAGTTGATATCCGATTGAACTATGGCAGCGACATCTAGCGGGCCAACTTAGCGCCATCTGTTTTCCCCCTTCAAGCTAGACGAGTTTCGTTCTTTGTATTTTTTTCATTTAATGCTTATTTCGTGACATATTTGGCCCAGTCACGATCACTGGACCACTCTGTATATAGAATCTATGTCTATCCAAATGATCATTAATGAAATGTGTGAAAATTTGAAATATATCAGTGAAGAAGTTTTAGAGATTTTTGGTAACAATGTGTCTGCTATATATATATATATATATATATATATATATATATATATATATATATATATATATATATATATATATATATCTTGGTTCAATGTTCATTACCATACTGTGAAAAAATTTGAAGCAAATCAGTCAATAAGTGTTCCAGATTTTGATAACAACTTTTCCTCTTTATATGATACATAATTGCTGATATAGGATATTATACGTATTAATACTACGTATGTAAAAATATGCGCATGTTCGAATGCAAAATTGGGTCACAATTTCGAAGTAGTCGGTGAATAACTTTCGGAAATTCAAGAATTTGAACAAACGAACATTTGCACTTTCATATAGATTTACCAGTAATTATCACATATATATTTTCGTATACAGTACGTGGTGTTGCAGGAGGAATATAAAACCATGCACGTACACGAATGCACTTAAGAGGGACAGACTGAAAGACGGCTCCCTACAGCTCTCTGAGAGATAAGTTACAATCAAATATTAATGCAGATCTAAATACATCGGCGATACCAGAAAAATAATGTGCACCCAATCACACAACACTATTACAGTATCTATAAAACTACACAAGTTAAAATTTCGTAGTGAATAAATATTTACATAGCGATCCTCTGAATTAACAACTTTTAAACATTTCACGCGATTTCAACAAACGTTATCTCAGATGATAACATTGCACTATAGCTATCGTTTCTGAAAGCTAAGTTGCCGTACCTGTTTTATTCATTGATTTACAACGTCTTCTGTACCTGTTCCATTATGCATATGTTAGTCAGACCGTTCTATTCGCCACATTTACACAGCTAATGAGTACAGCATGAATACCTCACATTAGTCATACTTTTGCAGTTCCTTAATGAACAGTTTACTATTTTCCAAGTTAATTTATTTAAATGTTGATCGCCGCGTGGGGTATCCGCGTGGTGTTGGGCGTCGTGTTACGGTCCGCGCGGCTGCCCAAGTGGGAGGTTCGAGTCCTCCCTCGGGCATTAGTGTGCCGGTTGTCGTTAGCGAAAGTTAGTTTAAGTTAGATTAAGCAGCGCGTAAGCTTAGGGACCGATGACCTCAGCAGTTTGGTGCCATAAGACCTTACCACAAATTTCGCAGGTGCTACTAAAAAGCTGTGCCAATTTAAAACAGGTCAGTCGTCTGTATTAATGGACGCAACAATTGAAAAGAGAACCAAAAGATGGTTCTGACAAGAAGACATAAATAGCTATTTCAATAATAATTAATGACAATCTGTTGTCATTTACCGTGAGAGCATTTGCGCAAAGATACTGGCTAATTCGTGATGAACAAAGCTTTATTTATATATCTTGTGAGTGGTTTGAGTGTGACTGAATGTTTATAACATTTCTTTATTTAAATGGTGTTGTAAATTATTAACTTAATGCTGGAAAGTAGGCAAGATGAGTCAAATCTTGTCTTTGGCATGTAATAACAATGTGTTTCTGGGTGGGGATGGCCTGTAGCCAATGGAAAAGCTGACAGTCAACTGGAGACGGAATTTTTGTAGTGAAGAGCTCAAGGGAATGATTCACGCTAGTTCTGAAAGAGGGCAGGCCTGTCTAGAATAACGGGCACAATTCTGTCATCCAATTGATTGATTCTGAACGGTGAACAGCCGCTACCATGCTTTAACTTTTGAAGGGACTTTATATTCTGAGAGGTCTGAATGTGCTCCAGAGCAGCACTATAAATATTTCCGCTTGCATTACGGAACTGACAACAGATGGAGTATGAGCAATTATTCTGTGCATCGTCTGCGTTAATTTGCGAATCATGATGTAGAACTCTGAAGTGTTTTGAGCTAGTACTGTGATTACGAAATGGACTTAATTTTCATGTATCAGAGATGACCATTTATTTTGGGGAGTTTGCTACCACTTTTGTATCAGTCTCAACATAAATTTACTGCATTTGACAAGGGTATTTTCTCTCTGTAATTTCATTGAATATCGTACCATTTTTTGTTTGTTTCAGATGTTCTTTCTTGAATAAACCTTGTTCATCATAATTCTCGGTCATTTTAATCAATTACAGACGTTAGAATAGATCTCTTGTTATTAAATTATTCATTTAACTTTTATTTTGCATTTCTGTGTATTTTATTAACTCTCAAAGCTAGCCAATACAGGGACTATTTGGGTGCAGGGTCACAGCTGCAGGTTATTTTTTGCAGTGAATTTGCTGCAGAGCATGAATGCAGCGCGTGCGTGGCTCGATCCTATGACTACATCGAGCTGTTGCTTTTTAACAGAACCGATAGTACGAGTAACAGCAGGTAAAGACGCAACTGATTTATTCATATGGGATGCTGTTAGGAAGAGCAACTACTCAACAGTAACATTTAGGTACCGCCGCAAGAGGCCCATAAAATGCTGAAGAATGCAAAAAAGGTAAAGTTAGCTTATTTCATCAAAATCTTAGAGGACTGAGTAATAAGGTAGAAGATCTTCTCTGATGTTTGTAAAATTTAGAGAGCTCTGAAAAGTTAAACATCCTCTGCCTGTATGAGCACTATAGGGTTAGATGATAAAATGAGAGAGTCCACTATAGTAGTTTATTCATGCAGAAACAATATGGGAAAAGGAGGAGTTGTTACATATATTAAGAAAGAACACAAATTCAAAAACATTGAGACAAGTAGAGTGTGTAGTCATTAGCACACAAAAGTATGTGAAAAGTAGTTCACTTTTAATTGTAACTGTATATAGGTCCACACGGGAAAATTTCGAACTGTTTATGAGGAATTCATTCCGTACAGTGCTATCTGTCAGACAGAAGCAAGCAGTTAGTAATCTGTGATTGTCTAGGAGATTCGGATTAGAAAAATTATCTGTAAACCTTATTTGGATCCCACAGCTTGATCTCAGTAATTAACTTTCAATCACGGATGGGGAAAGACAGAAGGACCCAGTAAATAAGGCCCTACTGTGGGCATACGCCGCATTGGAAATAAGTCAAGAGAATGAGAGACTTCAGGATAAATGTTTTAAGAATACTTTACATGAGATGATATTGGATGAAATTTATAATGAACCAGCGCTAACATAACATTTAATCTATTCCTAGATAAATATACGTCATTATTTGAAAATAGGGTTCTGCAAGAGCTAATCCTGAAGGATACTAAACAGGCATGTAAAAACCGATGAATCACTAGAGGGTTAAAAGTAACTTGTGAAAATAAATGGGTATTGTGTCATTTGCTAAGAACAATTAAGAACTACTCAAATTGCTAAGAAAGGAGGTTAAAAAATCAGGGAACATGAACATAAAGTCAGAAATCAGTAATTACGACAACAGACATAAGGCTCTATGGAACATACTGAAACGAGAGACAGAGCAACCACCCACAGAACATGATAAATTAACTAATGAACTGAATGAAAGAACTATAAATGATGGGTCATAGGTAGCAAATGTATTTAATAACCATTTCTTAAATATAGTGGGAAGCATGGGGACCAACAGTTCAAAGAGAAATAACAGCAGTACATTGAAAACATAACTCTTAAAAAATTCAATCACATTAATGTATCACCAACTTCTGTTTATGAAATTAAGGAACAGACATTCTCTCAAAAAGAAAGCTCACCTGGATTTGATGGTGTTTCCAATGAGTACTAAAAATTTGTTCCCAAGTAATAAGCTCAGTCTTACCGAAAATTTGTAATGCATCACTAAGTCAAGGCATTTTTCCAAAGACGCTGAAATACGCCGTTGTGAAACCCCTTTTTAAGTAAGGTGATATGAGATATAATAGCTACCAGTCTGTTTCACTGTTGACATCTGTTCCAAAATTTTTGAAAAGGTGATGCATTCTAGAATAGTATCTCGCCTTAGCAACAATTATATTCTCAGCTACTTACAGTTTGGGTTTCAGAAGGCTTACTCTACTGAGAATTTTATTTACATGTTCGCTCACCATATTTTACAAGCATTAAATAATAAAATAGCGCCGGGTGGTATTTTCTGTTGTCTTTGTCAGAGCAGAGCAAGAAAGAACACTACGATTTGTTGAACCATTTGCATTTTCCGTCGTATTTATCGACTGTGAAATAAGGACCCTTAAGGCCATATACAAATAGTGTATTGATGCATTTGAGCTTTCGTGCTGGCGCAGGATGCTGTGCGTGAGATGGACTGGAAGAAGAACAGACGTCCGCATTATTGAGTACCTCAATATCTCTAGACGCATTTATCTCATGTCAACCAAAAAATCCTCCAGTTCCTTGGCCATATTTTGAGAGGAGATAGAGAGCACATAGGAAAAGTAATCATGGTAGGACGATCAAGGACAAGAGCAGTGAGAAGGTGGACAGATCAAATCAAAGCGGTTTCTGGTTTAACTCTTCAACAGATTCTAAGAGAAAATGGGAACGGTCCAGGATGTGGATGCGTGGTTCATAGGGTGAAGAGGCTTACCAATAAGCACAACGAGTTGTGATGAAGACTCTCGGTGTAGAGAACTAACTTACGTCACTCATTGTCAGTAAAGGAAATTCTTCCGGTCCAGGTTGTATACCAGTTGTTCCTTTCGGAATATGCTGATGTAATAGCTGCCATTTTTAGCAACTGGCAACAGGTCTGTTCTTAAAGACTGTTAAGTTGCACAGATCATGATAAATCAGAAGAAAGGAAATAGAAGTAATCCTCTGAAGTGTACACCCATGTCACTGACATCGATATGCAGTAGGATTTTGGAACATATACCGTGCCCGAACTTTACAAAATAACTTGGAAAAAACGATCTGTTTTCGCACACCCAGCATGGATTCAGAAAATATGGTTTTTGTGAAACATAAGTTTTTCATTTACAAGCCCTAATGACTGATATCAACAGGGTATGTTAGTTAAGTTGATTCCACATTTCTACATTTCCAAGAGGCTTTTGACACTGTTTCTCACAAGAGTCTTCTAAACCCGTTTGTGCGACTGGACAAGGAATATTCTGTCAAGAAGTTCGTTGTAATTGACGGAAAGTGTTAGAGCTTAACGGAAGTGATGTATGGAATGCCCCATGGAAGTGTTATAGGCCAGTTATTTTCAAACGTTTTGGGTCCACGTCTCCCTAGACCTGAACATAAACACCCGCGGCTTCTTTCACACATCCGACTCAGTGGGAGCTATGTAAACATCAGTTTCTATAAATATGAAATAAAAAGAGTTATTTCTATATCAACTGTTGGCCTAACATATTTTAATCAACTTATTTTACAGCTTAATCTGACAACGAATCAATGAGAAGGATTAGGTTAGACGACTACCCCTTATTACACATGTTGGACGTCGTAGGTTGGGTAGAATAGTAAAACATCACAAGTGGCGAGCTGCGGCGAAACTAGCATCAGACTTTATTGCTAGGCGGAGCACAACTGCGTCTGAACACACGGTGTACCGAACACTCCTATGATGGGCCCCTGCTTCCAACGAGCCACAGACGTGTCAGCGTTAACATCACGACATCGGCAACTACGTCTGAAATGGGCCCGTGACCATCGGCCCTGGACGTAGGCGTAGTAGCAGAGCGTTGCATGGTTTGATGACTCTCGATACCATCTTCATAATGCGGATGGGAGGTCGAGAATACGTCGTCTTCCAGAGGAACGGTTCTTCGACACTTGTACTGCGGGATGGAGACAAGCTGGCGGTGGCTCCATTATGCTCTAGGGAAGCATCGATGGATCCAGTGGAGCTGGTACAAGGCTCCATGACGGCCAAGGGGTGTCGTACACTGGTTGCAACCATGTACACCCTTTCATGACAATCATGTTTCCCGACACCAGCACCATTTTTCAACTAAGTAATGCGCCTTATCACAAGGCCAGGAATAGGATGGTGTGGTTCGGGGAACACAGTGGCGAGTTCCAATTGATGTGCCGGTCCACATCTCTCGAGATCTGCACCCGACCAAACAAATCTGATATGCGATTTAATGTGGCGTCAGAGCCCCCCCCCCCCCCTCCCTGAAATTTGCGCTAATTAGATGGCTTGTGTGGGCAGATATGGTGCCAACTCCCTCGAGCAACCTGTCAAGACCTCATTGCTTGCATACCACGATGCATCGCCGCTGTTGTCCCTGCCAAAGGTGGATACACCGGCTATTAGATAGGTGGTCATAATGTTGTGGCTGGTTAGTGTATATAACCGATGTAGCAGACAATCTGAGCAGCCCGCTCACGGGGTGACAGTTATTGAACTATATGAAATAAAATCGTCATTACTTCTGAACAGTTTTCATTAGGACGTTCAAATTGTGCAGTTAGCCGCGGGGCATGATGAGTATGCGCTGTATGGCTTGGTTTAGTGACGAAGCCAACTTTCATTTGGATGGGTTCGTCAGTAAGCAAAATTGGCGCATTTGGGGGGACTGAGAATCCATATTTTGCGATGGAGAAGTCTCGTCATCCTCAACGGGAAACTGTGTGGTGTGCAATGTCCTCTCACGTAAATAGTCGGTGCTATATTATTTGATGGCACGGCGACTACAGAATGGTACGTGAAGGTTTTGGAAGATGATTTCATCCCCATTATGCAAAGTGACCCTGATTTCGACAAGATGTGATTCATGCAAGATGTAACTCGACTACATAGACGTAGGAGAGTGTGTGATGTCCTGGAGGAGCAGCCTGGGGACCGCATTCTCGGCTGGGTGTACCCAGAGGCCACTGGCATGGGCCTCGAGTGGCCGCCATATTCTCCGCATCTAAAAACATGCGACTCCTTTTTGTGGAGCTGTATTGAAGACAAGGTGTACAGCAATAACCGCAGAACCATTGCTGAGCTGAAAGCAGCCATTCAGGAGGTCATCTACAACACTGATGTTCCGACACTTCAGCGGGTCATGCCGAATTTCGGCATTCGTCTGCGCCACGTCACCGCCAATGATTGCAAACAACAACCTAAATCCGAATATCTATAGTGACTTTTACATGTAGAATAATGTGTGTGCACGTCGTAGTTCGTAACTAATTTATGTTTTTTTTTTCATATAGTTAAATAATTGACACCCTGTAAATTGTCTGCAGATGATGCTTTTGTGTACCGCGTAGTAAAATCATCAGTACATCAAAACGAATTACAAAACGATTTAGACAGAGCATACGTGCGGTGCGGGAAGTGACAATGGACCTGAAATAATAAAACTTGTGAGATCCTTCGCACGAGCGGTAAAAAAAAATCTTAAAATTTCTCTTAGACGATAAATCATACAAATTTAAACGTTGTCAATTCAGCATAATACTCAGCGGTTACTGTTGCGAACAACTTCAACTGGAACCACTACATAGAAAAGACGGCATTGTATTGACAGAACACTTACAGTGCGAAAGAAATCAACCAATGGGACTGCCTGCAGTACAATTGCCCGTCCGCCCCTGCAGTACAGACAGACGCACGGTATGGGATCCGTACCAGATACGACTGACGGAGATAATTGAAAAAGTTCAAAGGAGAACAGACCATTTTGTATTAGTGCGAAACAGGGGACGGTGTGTCACGGATATGAAACGTGAGTTGGAGTGGCAGTCATTAAAACAATGGCGTTTTCCATTCGGTCGAGAGCTTTCCACGAAATATTCATCGCCAACTTTCTGCTCAAAATGCCAAAATACTTTCTTTACTCCCACGTATATATCGAGAAATGACCATCATAATAAAATATGACAAAACAAAGCTCGCACGGAAAAGTTTAGATATTCATTTTTCCCACGTGCTACTCGAGAGTGGAATGTTAGAGAAAACCGTGAAAGTGGTTCTTTGAATCTTTTGCCAATTACATTAGAGTGAATTGCCGAGTAATCATGTAAATGTAGATGTTAACGTAGACATACGTGCGAGCTGCCGTTAAGTAACCCCTGCATTTTGGAACAAGAGTGTAACAACCTACGTTCTTTGCGTAAAACTGTCCGACCAGCACTGTCTAAGCACGGCGGGTCTTTTAATTCGTTACTTAATTGGAGTGATTTCTAATTTGTTTACGCTTTGATCAGTGCTCTTCTACGTTTGTTGGATTTGAGCTAAATGTTCTCATTTTCTCTTTCAAGTAGGTTGTTAATGATAATCAGTAGTAATAGTGTAGGGCACCAGTATACCTTGTTGAGTACCAAACAATTCATGATGATAATAAAAGCATTGATGTCATATGTCTTTGATAAAACAGGTTCTCAAAATTGATACAGGAGATCAAAAGTCTCATAATGACATACTAACAGAAACAAATCTTAGTGAATAAATAAATAAAAGTAAGTTATATGTGCTTGAATATAAAAGTCACTATTATGTGAATATTCACATAAGCTCAGTGCTCAGTTTACCTGTAAACAGATGTTTGTGAAAATGCTAAGGTGTGATTGACCTGTTACTGTGCTCTGTGAGCCAGAAAATGAAATCGCCAGCAAAAAATGTTTATTTTTCGATTCTTAACCCCACTGGCACACACAGCTAATGTACATAACCTATCAGCTGATGTATAAGTTACTGTATAATGCACCTGATGATGGCAGCATGCTGCCGAAATGCACTGTGCTAATAAAATATTAGTAAAAAGTGACTACAGCAATAGAAGTGATTAACATTTCCAAAATTAGTGCGTTCACTTGATTTCGAACGTGACAGTTTTTGAACCTTTTCTTCGATATTGGCAAGCTGTTCCTATATCTTTCTTACGTCACGTTTATTTTGCCCTTCCTTAAAACGTTACAGAAACTGAAGTTCTTTGGTATCAGCGAACGGAACCGGCTGAGTATCGTCTGACCTTTTGCCTGGATCATTGTTCGTTTGCGGCACTCTCTCGGCTAATTCTTCAACACGTTTTGTAACAGTCATCAACTCATTCTGCACCTTTGAAACTTCAGTGTTTGTCTGTAACTGTAATGACTCGAGCTTTTGTGCTAATTCCTGTATTTGAAATTCTTGTTATGACGTCTGTTCTCTCTATTCAACAATATCAACAGACTGTACATGATCAAGTCTGCACTCAAGCTTATTAATATCGCACTCCAGTTCCTCATGTCTCTGAATTTTCAACCGTTCTGACATTTCCTCTAATTTACTATTTAAATTGTCATTAATCTCACCCCAAAACAGTCTGAAGTTCTCTTCCTGCAGCTTGAAATTCTGTTCCTGTTAGGTATTAGATTCGTTGATCTTGTCATTTATCTCGTGATTAAATTTTTTAATCTCACCAAGTTGAACTGGTAATATTTGTGTAACATTATTATTGAAAGAGGGGAGGACAAAATTATTTTCTCTGTAGAAGTAGAGGCAATACCTGAATAGGTCATAATAAAATCGGACTGTGTTGCGGTATTTTGATAGCCTGAATGTCGTGTAGTTTCCTGTAGGTCATCACGTATGGTCGGCAGATACTAGCCTATACTCTGATTATTCACAGTACTGTTCGAAAGTTCCTTGACTTCATTATCCTGAAAAGAATTTTCTACACCAAGATTCAAATTTACCGAAACTTCATTTGAAGCTACTTCTACTGTCTTGTCCATTCCTGTCTGTGCTATAATTTTCTTTGTCGTTGTAACAATAAACAAAACGACACAAATACAAAAAAAACCTAGCACAAAACCGTTAACGTCACTGTTACAAAATAAATTCTGAACTAGAAAATTGCTGAAATAAAAAGTTTTGAATTAATGCGAAACAACGTGCAAGCAACAAAATGAAAATGCTACGCAACAACTACTGACCAACTGCTATTGCACAAAATTTTACAAATGCCATAGCAAGACAACGCGTCTGCGTAATCATCCGACGAAACGTGTTCTTAATTATTTTATTATTATTATTAATATTAGTTCCGCTGAAAGACGTACGGAAACGTGTGTGTAATGTTCGGTCTCTGACAATAATAGAATTCTAATTCTGAACAAATAAAAACAATTAGGAACAGAAAATTAATTACTCCTCCTCCGAATTATAAGGAAATCAATTCCCAACTATCTGACTGTAAGTTTTAAAATATTCTGCAACGTCTCCAAACAACCGCTCTGCAGTGCTTCCGTACGCAACACAACTTACCTCGTCTTGCTGCTGCAATTGAGGGATCAACAACATGCTAAACTATTTCACATGCAACACTGCGATCCATGCAGAATGCAATGCATGGGCTAGTTGCAACAACTACTGCCATATTTTTTTATACATAGAAATCAAATGATCAGGAGGGATTTGGTCCACGAGACCAAAACGGAGTAAAAAATGAAAGAAATCAATAAATTCTAAGGTTTATTATATTTGCAAAAAGGTAGGAATTTGAGGATATGGGACCTGGATAAACTGAAAGAACCAGGGCTGTAGAGAGCTTCAGGGGGAGCATAGAAATACAGTAGAAGAAGAATGGGTAGCTTTGAGAGATGAAATAATGAAGGTAGCAGAGGATCAAGTAGGCAAAAAGACGATGGTTAATAGAAATCCTTGGGTAGCAGAAGAGATATTGAATTTAATTGATGAAAGGAGAAAATATAAAAATGCAGTGAATGAAGCGGGCAAAGAGGAATACAAACGTCTCAAAAATGAGATCGACAGGAAGTGCAAAATGGCTAAGCAGGAATGGCTAGAGGACAAATGTAAGGATGTAGAGGCGCATATCACTAGGGGCAAGATAGATACTGCCTACAGAAAAATTAAAGAGACCTTTGGAGAAAAGAGAACCACTTGCATGAATATCAAGAGCTCAGATGGAAACCCAGTTCTAAGCAAAGAAGGGAAAGCAGAAATGTGGAAGGAGCATATAGAGGGTCTATACAAGGGCGATGTTCTTGGGGACAATATTATAAAAATGGAAGAGAATGTAGATGAAGATGAAATAAGAGATATGATACTGCGTGAAGAATTTGACAGAGCACTGAAAGACCTCAGTCGAAACAAGGCCCCAGGAGTAGACAACATTCTATTAGAACTACTGACAGCCTTGGGAGAGCCAGGCCTAACAAAACTCTACCATCCGGTGAGCAAGATGTATGAGACAGGCGAAATACCCTCAGACTTCAAGAAGAATATGATAATTCCAATCCCAAAGAAAGCAGGTGTTGACATATGTGAAAATTACCGAACTATCAGTTTAATAAGCCACAGCTGCAAAATACTAACACGAATTCTTTACAGACGAATAGAAAAACTGGTAGAAGCCGACCTCGAGGAAGATCAGATTGGATTCCGTAGAAATGTTGGAACGCGTAAGGCAATACTGACCCTACGACTTATCTTAGAAAATAAATTAAGGAAAGGCAAACCTACGTTTCTCACATTTGTAGACTTAGAGAAAGCTTCTGACAATGTTGACTGGAATACTCTCTTTCAAATTCTAAAGGTGGCAGGGGTAAGATAGAGGGAGCGAAACGCTATTTACAGTTTGTACAGAAACCAGATGGCAGTTATAAGAGTCGAGGGACATGAAAGCGAACCAGTGGTTGCGAAGGGAGTGAGACAGGGTTGTAGCCTATGCCCGATGTTATTCAATCTGTATATTGAGCAAGCACTAAAGGAAACGAAAGAAAAATTCGGAGTAGGAATTAAAATCCATGGAGAAGAAATAAAAACTTTGAGGTTCGCCGATGACATTGTAATTCTGTCAAAGACAGCAAAGGACTTGGAAGAGCAGCTGAACGTAATGGACATTGTCTTGAAAGGAGGATATAAGATGAGCATCAACAAAATCAAAACGAGGATAATGGAATGTAATCGAATTAAATCGGGTGATTCTGAGGGAATTAGATTAGGAAATAAGACACTTAATGTAGTAAAGGAGTTTTGCTATTTGGAGAGAAAAATAACTGATGATGGTCGAAGTAGAGAGGGTATAAATTGTAGGCTGGCAATGGCAAGGAAAGCGTTTCTGAAGGGGAGAAATTTCTTAACATCGAGTATAGATTGAAGTGTCAGGAAGTCGTTTCTGAAAGTATTTTCATGGAGTGTAGCCATGTAGGGAAGTGAAACGTGGACGATAAATAGTTTAGAGGAGAAGAGAATAGAAGCTTTAGAAATTTGGTGCTACAGAAGAATGCTGAAGATTAGATTGGTAGATCACATAACTAATGAGGAGGTACTGAATAGAATTGAAGAGAAGAGAAATTTGTGGCGCATCTTGACTAGAAGAAGGGATCGACTGATAGGGCGTATTCTGAGGCATCAAGGGATCACCAATTTAGTATTGGAGGGCAGCGTGGAGGGTAATAATTGTAGAGTGAGACTAAGAGATGAATACACTAAAATGTCTGTACTCAATAAACACGTTTCTGGCCACAACAAAGATACGAATATTGCTGACAATGTATGCAAAGACAAATCTGACAAAATCCCTCCAGTGTGCAAGCAACTAACAACTATGTAGAGCGAAAAGGTAAATTACCAGAAATCCTCAATTAATACCGGAGTCTCCTCCGGCGCTACTAGTACGATCACGGCAGGGTGCGACCTCTGATATCGCGTGGCTTGTCTCCACCGCACCCTGCGTCCGACCACTTCCGACTCTCGTCGACAACAGCTGCACGCTCTCTAGTACTCGCAGTAATACTCAGAGTTTATAAATGCACACAGCAGATTCATATTAGTCCAACTTTCATTCTTACTACTGACTTCAGGTTGCAACCTGTCCAGTCTCGTAGTTTTCCTACATTACTTGGTGTGAATTTGTAAAGGTTTTCTTTAGTTTCACGTAAAATTTAATGCAACACATTGGTCCTCTAACTCTGCCTTCTCATAATTTGAACACTGTGCCTCACAACGTTGTACTCAATAAGGCACTGAAGAATAACTAACAGACATACAACAATGAAACTTCCGGGAGTTACACATTAAACACAGGCGTGTACAAGGACGCAAATCTCATTTCGTTCCAACACAACACTGGAGAGAAATTACGAGTGCTCCTGAATTTTTGGAACAGACCTCGAATACGTGAACTATTGTTGTCGGTGTTGGCCTGCTGTGGATTCTGACGAGAACAACGCTATCAATGAACTGTTCGCAGTAACTCAATATCTGCCTTACCTTTCTGTTCATAACAAGTCCTACTCCTGTTATACTATTTTGTGCTGATACTGATATTAGGCTAAACTCGTCTGACCGGAAACCCTTATCTTCTACCCATTTCACTTTATTCACCCCAGTATATCTATTTTAAGTCTTAGCATATCCATCCCAGATTTTATAGCTTCCCTACCACGTTCAAATTTGTGACATTCCAAGCGCAGACTCGTAGAACGTTATCTATTCGTTGGTTATTCAGTCTTTTCCTCATGATCACTTCCTCCTTGGCAGTCCCCTCCCGGAGATCCGAATGGGGGACTAGTCACGAATCGTTCGCCAATGAAGAGATCATCAAGACACTTTTATAATTACAGGTCACATGTATTGTGGATAGACTTATGTGTTTTTAATGCAGTAGATCCCACGTCTTCCGCATCCCCATGCCGTTGGTCCTTACTGATTCTTCCTCCTCTTATGTGCAATTTCCCACCCCAACGGCATGGTAGTTTTCTGAAACTGTCCGCTCTTATATCCTCTTTGACAAGGCCGTTGGCGATAGTTTCTGCCTCCATTACTGGTGATTTTTATTCAGAATTTAAGCAATGGCGAATTCCTTTTTCCTTAATAATCAAAGACGCTATCCCTAGACCGTGAACGTACCCTAATCATGTCCAAAAACTAAAAGTTAAGGGGAGGTTTACTATCTTTGGCCCGAAAAAAGCATGTTCTTTGAGAATTTTTTTCTCGGGATGTGTTATAAATATTAAAGTCAAATTTGGTGAAAATGTTTATTTCCTCTACAAACTGGAAGTTTTCCGACCGGAAATGTTGAAGAGCAAAGGCAGAAGTGCCGTCGGAACGAAACAAAATTTCGATGTAGACTCCCACGCGCGGTATGTCACAGGTCATTCGGCTAGTCTGAAATCAAAATTGAGTTGACGTTAGAAAAGTATATAAGATTCTTTCGGAATTGTACCTCGCTTAAGTTATTTGCACCATAGGAAACAAAATGGTGGCCATATGAAGAAATAGGTTTTTTTATCGATTTTTCGACTTCGTCGCCCAAGTAAAAATATTTATAGTTGATGGATCGGAATAAAAGTAGTATAACTCCTAGACAATTTAGTTAGCTTCGTCGGAAACAAAGAATCATGTCAATCGGTTAAGTAGATTTGAAATTACAATACGCGCGATAAAAAAACGTCATTTCGAGAAAAGCGCGTTTGAAGTTTTGACCAGATATAAATGCAATATTATGCAACGTACGTTCAATCTGCTATTACAGGTCCATAAACTAGTCCTCCCTCTTCCTCATAAATGGCGTTCTGCTCGATCTGGGCCATCCTGCGCTGCTCCAGAGCCGCTCGTAAGGCCGGTGACAAGCGGTTTTCGGCCGCTTGAATCCGGTGGACGTCCGAATGCCTGGCGAACTGCGTGGAATAGAATGCCAGGGTGACGTCCATCGTTGTCATGGTCTTCAGAATTGTTGAATACCCTTCGTTGAAGCTGCTCACTGCCAGGAAAGTAGCAATCTGCTCAGTCTTCTCACCAGAATGCAAATGCTTGGGGGATAACATCCAAACACACGCGTTCAACCTTTCATTTAATTTTTTTGTGTGTTTCCTCCCAAGCACTGGTACAATAATGTGTCCTCCGAAAGAAAAAAACTGGTGCGTGAAAAAGTCCGATTTCAGGCAGGTGCATTTTTTTGATCAACCGCGAATAACAAACATTAGCGTTCCGTATTCGGAAAAACCGTTTCACGGGTGGATTCTAAACACATTTATGGATCCAAAAACGCAATTTTAAAAAAGTTGATTTTTTGAATCAAGAGATAGTAAACCTCCCCTTAAGCTATGAAAATGGCTGAACATGTTGCGATGGCGACAGTTGATGTTAAAAATAGTGTTGGTAGGTGGATCAAAGGGGATGGCACCCGTGGAGAAGACCACAACCAATATGGGAGGATTGACTATGGGAAGAAGTGCAACAACCTGGGCTCAGGGGAAACTGGATGATAGCTGCAGAGGACACCCTCCGTTGAAGGCAGTATCTAAGGACGGCGAATGATCTACAGGGCCCTGATCGCGTATTAAGTAAATGTGTAAAGGAATCCTCATTTAATTCATGACGATATGGTACCAACTTTGCTGTTTTTGTGATAGCACTGTGTTAGCAAATGGTGTTTAATTCTGTGGCATCATCTAGGGATCGGGTTGCCTCACCAAAGTTGGCAACGCGAATGAATACCACAGACATTAGCGACAGTTCGCTGCAGTCCGTAATAACCAATGGGAGACACTCCAAATGACAGTCTTCCCTCTCAGTAAAGCAGCGCTCCAGCACTGAAGTCATTATAGTGTCAGGCAAGCAAGATCTCAGCCCAGTTCGAGACCTCAGCTACAGCAGTCAACATCACCGTGTTGGACAGTAACAGTTGTTAGGTTTCTGATGAAAACATACTTACCTTAATGTTGCATTTTGTACTGCAAGAGCACAGTTTCTTAGTGAGAGTATCAAGTGATGCTTTGCTAGTTGGTGACATTTGTTAATTACAAAACAATCATATGGCAAAGAAGTGTGCCAACGTTCAGTATATCTGCTCTTCATTTACTAAAGTGAATTAATAGTTCAAGAATTACAATTCCCAAGTACCACTTTAGTTTGGAATCAAAGAATGCACAATTATGGCCAAACAACTGTAGTTTCATCTGGTCACAAAATACTCCATATAGCACTCTGTCACTGACATTTACTATTTTTCAATAACTGTAAAGAAAAATCATTAGTTCTCTTAGCAATTCCAGCAGAAAATCGAAGGTTGAAAATACAGCACAGTATTATATGATTTCCGTGTGGACAGGTTAGTACGTATTTTTGTTACTTTTATTTGTCAAGTACTTAGATAATTGCCGTGTCTATACGATTGAGATGGCAGTTCTTGTCAAAGAGTCATTACAGTAAAAGTTAAAACAACTCTGAGTAGTGGAAGATATGAATTTGATTGCGTGAACATTGGCACATCAGCCATATATAGATAAGAAGGCAGGTGTTTTATATTTCCCAAACATAGAATTAAATTGTTTTCTCGTGCCCATCAATCCTGTCGTCTTCCACAGGATGTTAGGTATCTTACTTGAATGGCACCAAGTAGAATTATCTGTTTATCTCGTAGCAACACGATCTCTCATTAAACTATTTGGAAACTTATCTGTAGTATGAAGGCTTTCTGGGAAAGTTTACCAGAAGATAAAACTTATCTGTACTTTGTCGTGGCTCTCATGGCCCTACTCTTACCTATAGTCGGGGAATTTGTAGCATAATAAGATATTAAAGTATTTTTTCCTTGAATAGTACACGTTATAGCCATATTTCAAAACCATAGGAAAAATTTGGTATAGCTCAACTCAGGTTTAATATTGTGATAAAATAGGGTCAACATACTTGAAAACGCAATAGAATGATTATAGAAGGCCCCCTTTGTAACATATGGAGAACTGAAAGGAAAATTGTGTCATGGTAATACAATAAGATATAAGCCATTAAACTTAAAGATGCTGTTACTTTATCTCCAAGTTACACCATCTGCCACTATGCAAATACAGCTTCACATACACTAGGCTTTCATATATTTGTTTGATGGTGATGAGAATCGAGGAAGTTTTTAATCAATTATAACCATTAACAGAGTTCCATCACTTGCAGGAAAGCGAGAAGGATTAGTTAAATTACTCTAGGAGAAGAAGATAAGGCAGGAAATAGTTCTGTAATGAAGTTTCATGCTTTATTCGCCAAAAAAGTGAAGAAGCAAAAAGTCATAGTTCTAAAGACTATACCAGCTCAAACAAATTTAAAAAAAAGTCCTTAGATTTCACGTGCGATAAAGACCTATGTGTAAGATGAGTATTTTGTAATATGCTATACTCAGACTCATTACCGAAGCAGGGATGGTTGCAGATCATCGCTGCTGGGCCCCTGAGCAATGTTCCAATGCTGAACAAATGGTTCAAATGGCTCTGAGCACTATGCGACTTAACTGCTGAGGTCATTAGTCGCTTAGAACTTAGAACTACTTAAACCTAACCAACCTAAGGACATCACACACATCCATGCCCGAGGCAGGATTCGAACCTGCAACCGTAGTGGTCACGCGGTTCCAAATTGAAGCGCCTAGAACCTCACGGCCACACCGGCCGGCCAATTCTGAACAGAAAGACACCTGCTTTGTCTGCTGTTTCCGTTCTTAGTAATGTTTCTGTATTTTATTTTATTTATTTACTTATTTTTATTTATTTACTTAGAACCAGTTATTGAAAACTTTTCCTATATCAAAGTAGTATTTTGAAAATTTGCAGTTCTCTTTAAAAAAAAAAAAGTTTCGGTATTTAAAACAGATTTTTTATCCCGAAGAAGTAGAAAACCTTTTTCTTGTTTTCAGTTTTCCGCATTCCTTTAAATGGGTACCAATTTTACACCATGGGTAGGTCAAAACCGGGTATTTTGTGTCTATCGAGATTATTATTTTTTATGATGAGATGGTTTATTTTAAGCAGAAACCAGAGGAGGTCATGTTGAGTATATAAGAGATTTCAGTAACCTTAATTTGCAAATATATTGATCATTCAAAATAATTTTTATCCACTCAAAGTCAAGTTATTCAGTTTTATCCCCCTTTCCCCAAAATTTAAATACTGATGAGCATGAACATTGTCCGATCTCACGAATTACCAGCATACAGGAGCTGCGGTCGCTGAGCTTTGATGCATCACGGCACGTCTTAAAGCACAGACTAGCTCTTTCAAACTTTCCTCAGCCAACATGCAATTGGCCGCAATTCCAAACAACTCTACAAGGCATTAGTGGTGCATGCAAACACAGAGATTGTCAGCCAAGACATACGATCGATCGACTCATGTTCGTACTTTGTAAAATTTTGTTGCCCGTACAATCTTACGCTAATTAATGAAACGATGCGAAAAAGCAGCCATGTTTCACATTTTTGGAATGATAGCAAACAATGTTGATACCCATTCTACGAAGAAAGGAATATCATCACTTGTTTGACCCTCGTCTAAGCTCGAGCAATTTATTTAATCAAGTGGCAAATGTCAGCTTGCTCTCTATACTCGTCGGACAGTAATTTCAACTCTAGCTCAGAGTCTCTAACTCAAGTTACATCAGTAGCGACAGATCGAGGATGGTATGCTTCATCTTAATGTATCAGCAAGCCTCCTATATACAAGCAGATATTTTTTTGTACAGTAGTCAAGCAGTAGTAGACTAATACTCAGAATGCTTCTTATTTAAATAGTTTGTCAGATTTCAGAATGCTGACCGTGGTGGTATAATTTTAATTAATATTGTGTTTATACTGGTTGCTGGTGAGGAGGAAAGTTAGCTATTAGTATTTTATTAATGATCTCATTCATAAGCAGCCATATTACAATCATCACAGTCGCTCAAGAAACTTATAATTAAGCTTTACTTGTTTAATCAGAATCGGACGACGACTCTCCTTGTCCGCGGTCTCGATGATTCGAAGCGATCTGCAATCCTGTGGAAATAAAATGTCTTGGTTTTCTTGCGTTGCGTAGTCAGTCAGGAAACCTCAGATCAAGCGGAAAGTTTGCTCTAATAGAGTTTAATTAGCCGATGAAATAATGGAGCTCTTGGATCTAATAATTGCTGGTTCGTTTCCAATTCATCGGAAGTTCCCTTCTGATTACCAACAAGACGAAACCTCCCTGCAAATTTCCAATTAGAGAATACATATATAATGAAATTCCTTACACACCTTTGATGTAAATGCTCAGTATATATTTTCTTGAGTAGCATACAATATACTTTAAATCTCTTTCTTCCATTAATCTCGATAGCAAAATTACAATTCTTCATTGCGACACGGAGAAGATCCTAGAAGTCCTCTCAACACACCAGAGAGAATATTACAAAGAGTAATTATGCGCTCATGGAATAGTAATAGTACTCTACTACTTTCCGC
Organism: Schistocerca americana; assembly: GCF_021461395.2. NCBI lineage: Eukaryota > Metazoa > Arthropoda > Insecta > Orthoptera > Acrididae > Schistocerca > Schistocerca americana. The sequence goes on from NC_060126.1 coordinate 110,546,761, forward strand.
ATCGATTCTGCGAGTATATAGATGGTCAAGTAGGAAACGTAATTCACTTGTGCAGGGATAGTTAGTAAAATATAAAGAGATGTTACAGTGACATCGCTGTACTTTTAGAAAGTTCTTTGTATATTGCACAATGAACATATTTTATCATCTTCTTGAAACTTTGTCACATGTTACAGCTTCGCCTCCTCCATCACGCGACGTTTGTGTCTTGCTTGTCTTGGATGATCATCTGTGGTCAAAGGACTACCGCGAAAACGACTAGAACAGCAAGAATGGCCCACTATTAACTCGAAACAATCTTCGTTTAAACCACGTGCATTTCTTTTTAGATTGTTCTCGATGGAAAGTCTGGACGTTGATGCAACACATTTGCTGTACAGCTTTGACGTTACACAACCACGCAGCTCCATGTAACGTGTAGGCTTTAGTCACTTAAAAGTAACGGACACTGCGGTTTTTTAACGAAACAGTCTCAGCTTTCTCAACCCTTCAGCTCGAATTTACATAATTTCAACGGTTGTTACAACATCCTATCACCAGTGTTGATGCCTGTGCAATAATTTACTAAACATCCATTGATGCTATTTTCAAGATAAAGTGGCACAAGATTTCACAGTTGTAACACATTTCAGTAATATTTCATATCTGCAAGGAAACAAGGAAGACCACCTGGAAGATGGATGCAAGATGTTAATGATTTGAAGAATTCCAGGGACATTCAAGAAGCAGATTGGACAGACAGGAAACTATGAAGGTCGAGAAGCGGAAGTGAACCGCATGTCTTAAAATATTCGCGCATTTACATATAAAAATATTTATTTATTATGTTGTGATAATACAACAACGTAAATATGATAATGCTGAAGGCAAATGACATCAAACAGCCTTGTAGAGTCTCTTCGCAGTAATGTTGCCAAAAGTGTAAGTCTGAAATAAAACAAAATGAGACATTAATATGTACCATATGTACAAATGCAAAATAATGTTGTAGGTAAATATGAAACGTGAATTCAATATTACGCCCTCGAGTAATCAGAAGTTTCACAGTAGAATGAAGAGAGTTTACAAAAACAGGCAGAAGGCTTGATAGCAAATCGCATGTAGGGTAGTGAGGAGAGCCACAGAAGTGACATACCACGACCAGCTGCTGAGGGCTGAAGCTTTTCTCGACCGTCACGGTCTTGCCATCCTCGCCTTTCTCGACCTTGAGCAGCGTGTGGTCGTCCTTGAGGGAGACAGTGCTCTTCCACTTGCGGCCCAGGGTCTCTTCCGTAAACTCCTCTCCCAGGCGGAAAGTGACGCTGCTCTTGTGGTCCCCTGTTTGGTTTGTCACTGTGTACTTGTCACCATCCACAGTCAATGTCACTCGAGCCTTTATCTTCAGGGCTGCCTGCCTGTGGGCTGGTTCCGTCACCCCTGCAAAATAGGTACACAACACCTATGAACATATAAAGTTAGGGTTCGATTAGAACAAAATATCCTACAATCGATACATTGCAATCAGAGACTGCATCCCTTATAGCAGACTGAAATTATAAGCAACTGCTAAGAATTATTTTATTTACCCTTTGGCACTGCGACACTGTGTCACTCCAGAACCAAAAACTAGATATCGGTTTTTTTCTTAGCGTTAGTTATCAGTTGTGCTACCCAAACATGACTCATATCTGACTAAATACTCAAAACACATTCAGTGCCTCACTGGAAGATGTATTCAGTTCGCTAAAGAGTATTCACGTTCATATCTGCGCAGAGAATTAGCGCTTGAGATAATGAAACTATTTCAAGAGGAATTTGCTTATCTTCACTTTTCTAATATGAGTACGATTCAACGGTTGATAAATAAATTTCGTAAACGGGAAATGTTATTTACAGAAACATAGACAACCATGTACAATACAGACACAAGAAACTCTAGACAACACTGAGCATGCTCTGGAATGGTTTCCTGGAAAATCAGTTCGTTGTCTTTCCTAGCAAATGGGAATTTCTTATGACTCTGCTCAAACGGCTCCAAAGTTACTGAAGTTACAGGCCCGTAAAATAAGTGCAGTGTAAGAACATAAACAGGATAGCCCAGTAAAAAGGGTTGTTCAAAAGTGGTTCAAATGGCTCTGAGCACTATGGGACTTAACATCTGAGGTCATCAGTCCCCTAGAACTTAGAACTGCTTAAACCTAAGGACATCACACACATCCATGCCCGAGGCAGGATTCGAACCTGCGACTGTAGCGGTCGCAGGGTTCCAGACTGAAGCGCCTACAACCGCTCGGCCACACCGGCCGGCTAAAAAGGGTTGTGGTTTAGAGAATAGACTCTGAATAGGGTGCATGCAAAGAAATTAACAGTCACTCACCTAACTTTCTTTTTGGACAAATCATGGTTCTACCTAAGTGGATATGTTAATTCATAAAGCAACCATTATTGGGTTCGACTAGCGAAATACACGAAGCATCGCTGTATTATCAAAAAATAGAAGTGAGCTGTGCAACTAGCGGTGAGGGAATAATAGACCCTTTTTTTAAGGAAACAATAACAACAGAGATATGTGGAAAACATTTAGTGGTCTTTTAAGACACAAAGGAATTATACACATTATGGCCTCTTTTTGACCAGCTAAATGAAAAGGAACGTGGTTCCGCGACATTTCAGCAGGACTCTGCGACGACACATACAGCTAGCTTCTCATAAGGGGAAATTCATGGCCTCTTTCAAGAAAGAGTTGTCACTAACACCATATGGCGTCCTCGTTGCTCGATTTAACCCCATACCATTTTTATCTCTGGGAAGGAGGGGGGAGGAATTTAAGGAGAAAGTGTACAAATCAAACACGCACACTTTAGATGAACTCAAAACTAACATTCGTCAAGCACTTACTGGCATTTATTAGAGAGAAATGTAGAGTGTAACGAGCAATTTCTTAAGCAGGTGTCAAAAATGCTTGAACAACGAAGAGAGGCAGTTTCAGCATCCACTTGTTTTAATATAAGTTGCTAATTTACTTTTAAGTGTTTATTTATCTTAGAAATAACTGACACGACCAACCGTCCTATATTTAAAGCGGACTTCCTATACCATCTGCTCCGCGGGAACGCCGCGAAAGTGGTTGCGTTAACTACTGACCAACCTGTAGCCCTGCATCATGTTTTACTCTGAATAATGTTAAGATTCTTATTACTGTTCTAAGGCTCCAGTTGGTTTATTAAGAGGAAACGTACTACCATGTCGTATGGTTTGGTGCTTATGCCAACGACTGTGAATCTGATTATTTCAGAGATACTTGAGTCTTATACGGGTTTTAACAAAAGTATATTTCTATAATTATGCCGAAGGAAGAGTTATTTAATTAATTCAACTACTCATGCTTAGCAAATGAACAAGTAAATGTTGTTCTATTCACTTAATAAATGTTGAGATCTGTTTTCAAGGAAAAGATTGTTTTGAGAAATTTTGTTGTTTTGGAGAAGGCCAAGATAATTTCGGTTAGTAAAATTATTTTCTCGAACAGCGTGGGTAAGTATTGTGATTGTTCATGGTCTGGCATCTTACCATTCCGGGTTACCAGCCTGCTTCCTCCCAGGGCTGTACTCTCATGCTGTGAAAATTATAATAAAATCTGCCACCTCAGTAGAAGTGAACGATTAGTACACCACTGATCCATAATGATTGATTTTGTAACTTCACAGAAAACAAAGCTGTGGGGCGATATAAATACCAATCCACAAGAGCGGATGGTACTGTCATAACAGCTGCATGAGTTCACTCATTGAACCCAAGAGTGGACAATAAATTTATTTTTCATCGGAAGAATACTTAAAATGAATGTTGCATCAGCGTTAGTCCCAGAATGTTCTATCACAATCAGTAAGCCCAAATTACTTACACAAACTACACAATCTATATTCTAAACCTCACAGTCTTATCGTTTGCCATTAGGACGTAACTAGAGCAGGGGTACGTAGTAAGGCAAGATGAAACCCTTCCGTCTTGTACTCACCGTAGACTTCAAACATGGCTTCCACATTCTCCTGGCTGTCCAAGTCCAGCTCGTAGGTCTTGCCAGAGAATTGCTTCACCATCTTGCAGGCGGTCCCACTGAAATCAACTGCAGCTGTACGTCTTCAGAAGTCTGAATGTCTTTTGGTCCAGTGGGAGCTCTCTTATACCGGTATGCAGCACCATGACTAGCGTTGCTGTGAGTCACATAGATAAGTGCGCTTCCTGGCCTCAAGTGACAACATCCCGTGGTCTAAGCTGTGAGGTGGTGGTTCATTCCACTTGATGCTTGCGGAGGTAATTCTCTGAACTACGTTAAGCCTCCGTAATATACGATATCTTAAGTGCTTACTTCCTTAAGATAGATTTTTTTCTTCCTGTAACGGAGGACTGAGGATGCATGCAAGATCAACGCATTCTAATATCGAGTTTAAATGTTTCAACACATGTACTGCAACAGCGAATCTTCAAATAACCATACGCAAGCAATTTGGTGTTCCCATTCCTCATTAATACCTTTTGTAAATGCATATGTCCGCCTTCGATGCTTAGGAGAGGTCGGTAACTAATATCTTGCGCATATGACTTTGCATTTGAACATGTCCAAATGTCGGTGTTACTTGTGCGTGGAATTGGAAATCTCAGTGAAATGTTACTTTATAGACAGCGGAATCGTTAGTGAATTATGAATTACAAATAATCACTACCTTTTTAGCTGTATTTACGATACACGTAATCCGATACAATGTGTGATAAATTTATTATTTTACTAATTACCATGTGGCTTACGTAATTACAGTTTAGAAATACACATATTAAATTGAATTTGGATAATATAAGATAATACGAAACGCTAAAATGGTTCAAAAGGCTCTGAGCACTATGCGACTTAACTTCTGAGGTCATCAGTCGCCTAGAAATTAGAACTAATTAAACCTAACTAACCTAAGGACATCACACACATCCATGCCCGAGGCAGGATTCGAACCTGCGACCGTAGCGGTCGCTCGGTTCAAGACTGTAGCTCCTAGAACCGCACGGCCACTCCGGCCGGCCTCAACGCTAAAATCATGCCGATCTCAGCTTCCCGTTTTTAGCGTTTCGTATATATAGAACTGGCAATAGGAAACAAAAAGGTTGAGATAGCCATTTCTGTTCGTAGTAGGATATACAAACACTCCATCCAGGCGACTATGAATTTTCTTTGCTGACAATTGTGCAAAATGTGACTTAGTGTCTGTTCCAACGTTCCGCAGTCGCACTGTTCGTCATTGTAGCATCCCCAATTACGTAACGAGGTTCTATGTATTAGTTCTTGTCTATAATTTTCATTGAATGCGATCGGCAGTTTCAGCGCTACTCCCATATGGCACAGAATCACATTAATAAAAGGTCGTCTCTCAAAGGAGTCAAATCCCTGTGACATATGTATGAAAGTGAACTAACACTCTCTTTGTACAATGGAATGAGACAGGATATTCTTGTCCATTGTTCTCCCAGTGCCAAATATCACCAATCTCCTACCCAAGCCCACAATACGTCAGAGTTCCATAATCTGATCCGGATCAAATAAGTACGATTTTGCACTTTTGTCCCATGTCATCCTTTTCGACGAATTGCAAACATAATTGCAAGAAAATTTCACTATGGTTTTTCTAACGAAACATCATGTAGACTTTTGAAATATCCATACGTTTTGTATCTCAGAAACTGTAATAGGGTACTGCGGCAAGGATAAAGTCCAACACGCATGCCGCCAACCTGTCCCAGCAATGCCTGTTAGAAGTCAAACCTCTGGTGATCAAATCCTGGCATCAACATCTGACTGGAGGCACCTGGTGGTGAGAGATGCCCAGTGAATCGGTGGCTGAGAGTGTCTCAATTCGTCCCTCAGTCCATTTGTATGGAGGATGAACCCTAGAGGCAGATGGTCCCGCAGGACGGCGAGCAAAGGTGGTAGGTCCAGCGGATGGCGCGTACTGGGATATTGTAACTGAATGCCACTATCAGTTTGACCAAAACATCCACACTAGCAGAAAATGTACAGTGTTTGGACGAAAATATGTAAACACTGGAAAAATATGCCGATTTAATTGACCACAGGCGGCTCCTGCGAAATGCCCTCAACACGTTGCAACTGTCTGTCTGCTGTCGTAATTGGGTTCCTTGTAGTTGCGGGTGCATTATGTAGGAGCAAAGTGAATTCCAACGTTGGCAAATTGTTGGTACTCGTATGTTGGCTGCTGTGGTAGCCGACGTAACCTAAGTGTTTGGTGTTTCAAGAGGGATCACCTCGAAGGTTTTTACATACAGCGAATCGGGAAAAACATCATACCATAAGTCACAACGCTGACGGAAGTGTGTGTTGCGTGAGCGTGACGGACGGCTGTTGAAGACGATTGTGGGCAGAAACAGGAGCACGACAGCTGAAAGAGCCATTGCAGATGTCGCACACGCCACCCGTGTCAGCACCAACATAACTCCAGAAACACAGAAGTACAGGGTGAGCTGGAGTTTCAAAGCCACGCACCTCTGATGCAGATAACTGTAACAGCGCTTTCTAATCCGTACAAGGAGACGATACCAAAACCATGAAAACACACCTATACCGTAACACTTCCTCCATAATTCACCCTTGGTGCTATATATTATCACGGCAGCTACCGTTCTCGCCGGCCAGAGTGGCCGAGTGGTTCTAGGCGGTACAATCTGGAACCGCGCGACCGCTACGGTCGTAGGTTCGACTCCTGCCTCGGGCATGGATGTGTGTGATGTCCTTAGATTAGTTAGGTTTAAGTAGTTCTAAGTTCTAGGTGACTGATGGCCTCAGAAGTTAAATCCCATAGTCCTCAGAGCCATTTGAACCATTTTTGAGCTACCGTTCTCCATTCATTCGTAAATCGGAAACCCTTCCGTCTCATTGCCACAGGGTATAGCGTGATTCACCATTCCGAATCTTTTCCAATCATCGACTGCCCAGTGACGTGAGGTGTAACAGCGCTTTCTAAATGTATGGCTTGGCACGTAGCTTGTTCGCACAATCCATACCACAACTATTACCAGGACGGGAAACGGAATGGCGAATCATGGCTGGTAGTCATACTTTGATTTACACATACATAATTTATTAACATAAGGTTCCTTCAGATAATTCCTCACAATCTTCAGTACAATGCAGCAGTTACTTAGAATAAGTTTTTATTGAAACAAGACACTTATCAGAACACATCAAGTATAACTATAAAATGGATATGAAATCAGCTAAGAATCAACTAGCAAACACAGTATTACCGTGACTTCGCCACACTTAACAGAAGCTTACAACTGACAGTACAGTTCCTATCAGAGTGGGCCAGCCACATAATTGCATTTGATCACCACATGGCCCAACAAGGCCAAAACAACACTTAAAACTCACGCGGCTAACCACAACTCACTAGAACATGGATATGGAACAGAATCAAGAAAGATTGCCATGAAACAAATCCAGATTACACTTTACGTAACTACACACTGTAACTTCAATAGAGATGTGACATCGACTCAGCAAGCACTGTGGACTTTCTATTACTACAGAGAAAGATCACCGCAATTAGCCCAAAATACATGACAATCGATAGAGAGAATTTAATTACTTTACACCTGCTCTATTTGCCAACGTTTACTTAGTTGCAGGTCTATCTTTATATAACCCAAAAAATGTTTGTTTAAACATCAGAAAATCACAATCAAATTACAAAAAGCGTTTTACCCGTCTTGGCGGAAAGGAAAGATATACTAAACTTTTGGTATGGGGTCTTCGCCCAAAGCAATCCAGCTGTGGCAGGGTTACGTAAACACAGCAGGACCGAGGCTGCGGTTAAACCTCACTCCCCGCCAAGACGTTTTTGCACTTACAGCAGATTTGCAAACACAGGACAATTACAACTCTCTGAAACACACACAGAAATACAGGGCAGAATCCTTGCACCAGACATACGTGCATCAGTCTACAAAATTTTTCGTACACAGCAATCACTGACCTTTAATTGAAACCATTTAAGGACGGTTTACCGATAATCGTAATATCACTTAGGTGCAGTTTCCAATCACTTAATACCCTTAATAATCAATTAGAGAACAACCAGTACAGTTATAACTAAGACTTCACTGCGAAGTCAACATTTAACCAGCTCACACGGAACTCATCCACATAGTTGTCGATTAACGGCTGTGTAAGTCCCACAATCATCTAGCGAGTGAAACGCCTCTTAACAAGTCGCTCAGCCACATACACTAAAGGCTAACTTACTTGATGTTTGCACACAGCACAACTCAGCGGCTCAAGCAGCTTAATCACTTTACTTCAGAGACATTTCCCTTGATAGAAATCACGAAACTTGGAGCTGCCCCAAAACACAGACTTGGCGACCAATACAACCCCGCGGCATATCAGGCTAATAGGGCATACACGGTCGCAGTCGACACTCCTTTCTCCGGAGACGTCCCAAGTCTCTCAATGTTTTTCTTTCGAAAGCTGACTGCCGACTCTTGAAGCTCGCCAACCCGGAAGAAAGCCACACGATATCCAAAGATCACATATAATCTCCAAAATCGATCGCAACGATATAACGAGCGTACCCGGCGCTGGCACCAGTCCGCCACGGCTCATGGCTTACGATGAGATGGCTCAAATGGCTCTGAGCATTATGCGACTTAACTTCTGAGGTCATCAGTCGCCTAGAACTTAGAACTAATTAAACCTGACTAACCTAAGGACATCACACACATCCATGCCCGAGGCTGGATTCGAACCTGCGACCGTAGCGGTCACGCGGTTCCAGACTGAAGCGCCTTTAACCGCACGGCCACACCGGCCGGCTATAATGAGATGCTCCACCATTGTATCCCACTCTTTTCAACTCCTTACCTGTACTGATTCTAGTACTTTGAAACTCACGAGTGAACCCTTCCGCTGACTTCACGCGATTGTTTACAGCCACCCTCTGCATTCCTCGACGGTGCCAGTCCGTCAGTATGTCTAATATTGGTTTAGCTGCCGTTGTTCCTTCGCGTTTCTACTTTACAATCGCATCGGCAACAGTCGGCTTGGGCAGCCTTAGAAGGGTATAATATCACTGATCAACTACACATTACTACTTAGGGACAATTTAACAACTACGGAAAAAATCAACACACAAACATGGCAAATACTAGTGAATCTCTACAGCACAGCACCGTCAGGTGTAAACTACCCGACCAATAGGCAACGCAGGGAAACCGTATTGCACACCAAACGTAAACAAACCCAAGAAAAACCCTTACACAGTGATCGATTTATGACCAATCGACGTCTTCTATAACAGTCTTGGCATGTTACAGGTACGGACGCTACAGCTGGCTCAGGAGACTTCCGAGGTGCCGAGCCCAGCAGCTCCCCTCCTCGAAAGGACTGACATTCCTTACGAAGACCGAACCTACGACAATGATACCGAACATTGCACTGTAGCCAAAACTAACAACCAATCTACCCTTGCATGATCTGTCACAGATAGGAGCAGACTATTGCAGAGGTTTTTTTTTTCTTTTTTGTTTGCTTGCTCGCTTTGGCACTTTTCTTTACCTCTGCCCTTGAAACCCCTTCCCTTTGTCTCTATCTCCTCGATGTGACCGTGTTATTGGGTAACCCCACACAAACGCATGGATAACATCACGACCCCATATCCCGTGAAATCCTCGATTAGTAACTAACAAACATTATTTTTTTCCTTCATTGTCATTTTATTCCCCTGCCCCATGGGTTCGGGTGTGGGCTTCGGGGCACAATCTGCCGCTCTTCAGCCAAGGGATTACATAAAATATACCAGGAGAACAGTACATGTATAAAATAGGGGCATGAAAGATGTAATTTCCGCGTGACAAGAGGAACCAATTGGAGTTAAAATATACAAAAAAATGGGTAGCTTGGCGAGGCACCTATATATAAAATCTCCATACAGTTAAAATGGCACTCGATAAAAACGTGGCACATAAAATATTGTGGCACGAATAGCACTATTAAAACGCCGTTAGCAGTATGGGACGACGACACTGAACACACACTGCATTTGATTACATACGCGGCGACCACTAAAACGCGACGAAGCAACTGCATTACAACTTGAAGGGCTTGCCAAGGGAGACGAGGTCAGAGGTGAGTGAATCAGGAAACGGAGACGGGGGTTGATAGAGGAGGGTGGCAGGAGGGTGAGGGAAGGAGTGGAGTCGCCAGCACTCCAAGGGGCACGAGTTGGGGAGGGAGCCCAAGGACTGGGAAAGGAATAAACAAATATGGAGGTGACAGTAGGTCTTTTGAGATAGTCACCACGTCGGTGTGGACGTGGAGGGACTCCACCCGTTTTGCAGTAACTAGTCCGAGTCAGTGAGCCCACCTGACCGATCTACTCCGGTGTAACAGCTTCTTTACTGACAACACTATACTCCCCACCTCCATATTATGCTGGTTAACTACTAGTTCCCTACAATGATTTTTTTTACCCAGCTAAAAAAACATCCATTGTTGGCTAACATTGGATGTTTTTAGCTGGGTAAAAAAAATCATTGTAGGGGACTATTAGTTAAGCGACAGACACACAGCTCTTGGTTAACAATGAAAAATCACATGCAAGAAATCATGGGACATGTACGAATATAAAAATCGAAAATAAAAGTTAAAGAAGAATGAGGAGATGCTGCGTGAAGATGGCACACGGTAGTAGAGCGCAGTAGATTTTCTTAACATCAGCACAGAGGTGCTTGTAGTCGAGATATGGTCGTAACTGCGTGTTTCTATCGTAATTCCGATGTGTTGTTCTTGTGGTCTTCAGTCCAGAGACTGGTTTGATGCAGCTATTCATGCTACTCTATCCTGTTCAAGCCTCTTCATCTCCGAATAACTACTGCAGCCTACATCCTTCTGAATCTGCTAAGTGTATTCATCTCTTGGTCTCCCTCTACGATTTTTACCCTCCACGCTACCCTCCAATACTAAATTGGTGATCCCTTGATGCCTCACAACGTGTCCTACCACCCAGTCCATTCTTCTAGTCAAGTTGTGCCACAAATTCCTCTTCTCCCCAATTCAGTTCAGTACCTCCTCTTTAGTTACGTGATTTGCCCATTTAATCTTAGTAGCTTATCCACATTCCTGTTTGTTTATTCACTGTTGAAACTACTCCTGCATTACCCCTATTTGATTTTTTTTTAAACACCCTGTATTCCACTGACCAGAAGTCCTGTTTCTTCTGCCACCGAACTTCACTCATTCTCACTATATCTAACTTTAACCATACCATTTCCCTTTTTAAATACTCTAACCTACCCGCCCGATTAAGGGGTCCGACATTCCACACTCCGATCCGTAGAACGCCAGTTTTGTTTCTCCTGATAACGACGTCTTCCTGAGTAGTTCCCACCCGGAGATCCGAATGGGGGACTATTTTACATCCGGAATATTTTACCCAAGAGGACGCCATCATCATTTAACCATACAGAAAAGTTGCATGCCCTCGGGAAAAATTACTGCTGTAGTTTCCCCTTGCTTACAGCTGTTCGCAGTACCAGCACAGTAATGCTGTTTTGGTTGATGTTAAAAGGCCAGATCAGTCAATCATCCACACTGCTGCCCCTGCAACTATTGAAAAGGCTGCTGACCCTCTTCAGGAACCACACCTTTGTCTGGCCTCTCAGCAGATACCCCTCTGTTGTGGTTGCACCTACGGTACGGCTATCTGCATCGCTGAGGCATGCGAATTTGCCTACCAACGGCAAGGTCCATGGTTAACGAGGGAGCCAGCAAAAATATCGTAAGCTGTTTCGCTCGACTTAACTGTCAGCTTTTCTAGAACGTCTGGGACTTTGGCACTCAAGTAAAGTAGTGCAACATGGTACTTAATCTTCGGCATACTACCTGACTAAGGTAACTGTGGAAGACATTTATTGCTTGTAGAAGATCAAACCAGCAAATTAGAACAACCGATAGCTTTGGGCATTGTTTAAAATCATGCCACTCAGAGTAAACCGTCGGCTGTCCAGAGGTGATTCATTTCCACAGCTGCCGGAAAGCTGCTGGGATGTGTTTCGTTGCCAGGTATTAGTATCTCCCAACGCTATAAACTGTATAACCGGTCTACACATGTACGATGAACTTTTAACGTTTCACAAAGATTTTGATGGAGAACGCCACTTGACAAAAATTACTAACTTTCTGATGAAAAAGTGGCGCAAAAAATTATGGATAAATTTTTCTACAGCTACACACACTAGCTATTTAGCATCTCTTGTCTCGCTTCACATCACACATATTCAGTACTCATTCATAAATTCGATTTCAGTTATCTATATGCAGTTATTTTTATGCTTTAATTATCGTAATTACCCTATACTGATTAAATTCCGCCACTTGTATAGAGTCTGGTAACACAACTGTAACTTGTTTACTAATCTGGGAAAATCAGACGTACCTCACCTGCGTTCAATGACAATAATCTGATGAAGTAATACAGATATGATTAGCAGACAACTAGTCCTACAGCCTACACACCAAATGCGTAGGCAACCAAGCTGCTAACAAACAACAGCTCTGTTGAGAATGACGCCAAAGAGAGACATATTAGCGATCATGATGCTATTACGCAGTTGGACTGCTAGGCGGAAAGGTCCATGAAAGAAGCTAACATAATATTTGTATTTGGTGTAATTGATAGTCACTTGCATAAAAACCTCTTGAAATGCGAAAGGATAGCATTTAACTTAACTTAAAAGCGATGTTAAATTGGTCGAACTTTGAAATTACGATCAAGAAAGCAAATGGTTTAAGAGTTGCAGAGAAAATTCTTGGAAAATACTAATCAAGACAAGAAACGGAATAAGAAACGCTACGGTGGTAAATTATGAAATCTTGTTCCCAGATTTGAAGTCCTTAGGCATGACGGCAGACATCAAATGCACTGTTAGGGTCGCAGCAGCACGAAGCTATAACACATGATGTACGTCCTGGGGTCAACACCACAGCTGCTTGCACAAAAACTATCTGGATGTAGAGATCGTAAGTTAAAGTGTGAGACAATTTACGTTTTATTTTGCATCGAATACTTCTAAATCTCCTTAAAATATTGATATACAGTGGGAATTAGATCATTGATGAACATTTACTGTGTTTTAAACAGAATTTCGGCAAGATAATTCTCGTCATCTGGAAAATGGTGTAAGAGTTCGACAGTCATATTCCCAGAATTATGAAGCTACATTGTATAGCTTCACTAGTAATTTGTACGATACATCCAATGTTAGCCAACAATGGATGTTCTTTTAGCTGGGTAAAAAAAACTAGTAGTTAAATTGTCAATATGATTTTCTGTCGGCTTGAACCTCACTAGATCGGATTTTTGCATTTGTTGTTATAAAAACTCAGCGTCAAGGGGTTCTACGTAGTCATTTCGAAATATCTTCATCTGTTACTGATAATTTCCCCTTTCTAATTTACTACATGTTTGAGTCCCCTCGGAAAAGTATTCGAGGATCTGTATGAAAATAATATGTCTGTTTTATTAACTATGTGGTTGACTCTTATTGAAGCAGAGTTTTGCTGTCCCCTCCTGTTATTAATTTTGATAATTAGGATACTGCAGATACTCATTTTAAATACTGCACTGGACATAGGTCCTGTTTTCTCAAAGTCACCTAGAATTCACATCGGGAAACTACACTGTCATCGAATTTAGGCCATCTTAGAATCATTATAATATATGTGTCTGGCAGCTAAAAAAAATCCATTGTTGGTTATTCTTGTCAATATGACTTCTCTGTCGGCCTACTATTGAACTTCAATACATCAAATTTTTGCATTTGTTGCGTTAAAACTCATCAAGAGGTTCTACGTAGTCATTCCAAAAATCTTCGTCTGTTATTGATAATTTCTCCAGATTTGCTTAGGACGCCAACGACAATACCCCGATTCTTTAAATAACTGAACTTCCACGGATGAAAGAGCTCCATTTTAAAAAAACTTAGTCTCTCATGCATATGAATGCTTATGACCTCATATCTCCTCAACTACGTGCTGTAGAATGATTTAATTTTGCAGCTACATTCAGTGGTATATGTGGATACTGTCTGTGAAATGTGTTGCGACAGAGTTAGTAGTAACAAGTAAAAAAATATATTGTCATGCCTGATGCATGAACAGCAAAAATTTAGTAATTGGTGCATTTTTCCTCTATGTATTTTGTGAGAAAAAGGTTGAAGTTGTGTGTAACGTTTGTTGCAAATCGCTAATTTTTCTCTTTGCCCGCAGTGGTTACGTTGCCTCAACTCTTATAAATAGGTTCTAGCGTATGAAAATCGACGTAAGGTTATACCGCTTAATGAGTAGCTTGTGATAAAATTAAAAATTTTAGATTCCGTCGGTGAAGATGATCGTTTGACACAGGGCTGGGGATCCCCACCTGGGGAAGTTCGACTGGCGAAATGAAAGTCTTTTCAGTTGACGCCACATTCGACGGCTTGCGTGTCAATGATGATAAAATGATGATGGGGGCAACGCAACACACAGTCCGATAGCGGGGAAAATCTCCGACCCGTTCGGAAATCGAACCGGGGCTCGCTGCATAGCAGTCACACGCTCTAACCACTCAGCTAAGGGGCCGAACCGGTTCATTATTATATGAAATACTGAAAATCTAATTTCTGTTGCCTCTGAAAAGTGTTAGACAGGCACCTGTAACTAGGACTGGGTGTTTTCCGCCGTTCAGTAATACGGAAGGGTCCAGAAATGTCGCTGTGGACGTTTTGGCAACTAGTAAGTGCTACTTTAGCGCTCTCACGGTCACGTTTAAATATCGAAAGGTGCTTAACTACTGCTGTAGGCATGTAACTTACTAGTATTAACCACATGTCAGAAACAGTTACGTTGTAATATACTAAAGTATTAACTGTGGATATATCAATACATTTATGGAATATTGAAATAATCTTCAGTTAGTCCTCTACAATAGCAGATGTGAGTATTAATTTTATGGTCCTGGTGACATTGTTCTCGCAGTCATCAATGATTAGCATTTCTCTATTGATGTATTACAGAATTATCAGTTTCTTTATCTTTCCATATGGATGATCGCTTAAGAGGGGTTCAAGTACAGCATCGTTGCTTGTGACTTCCGTTCCGCAGGTTACTGAGTGCTTTTGTTACGAATGCTTGCCGGATACTATTGTATTTGCGGTGTCTCCGCAACACAATGGACAGTTCCTTTCAAAGTGCCACTACGTTAACAGAGATCATCAATATCAGTAACAGGTAGAGACACACTTGATTCAGTGCAGATTAACTCATCCACCGGAAACAGATAAAAAGACTGCTGTTTCGTTTCTGTTGAACACGGGTTAAAATTATCTGTCTCCTTCAATTATCTCTGTGTATCCCACGGGATTGTCGGTATCTTCATATTACGAACAGGTGGCAATGATTCATTACCTGTACATTAAAGGCTGGCCGCCGTGGCAGAGCGGTTCTAGGAGCTTCAGTCTGGAACCGCACGACCGCTACGGTCGCAGGTTCGAATCCTGCCTCGGGCATGGATGTTTGTGATGTCCGTAGGTTAGTTAGGTTTAAGTAGTTCTAAGTTCTAGGGGATTGATAACCTCAGATTTTAAATCCCATAGTGCTCAGAGCCATTTTTTTTTTCATTAAACGACGGCTTTGTGTGGTTTACACACACACATACACACACACACACATACACACACAAACACACACACACGCACACACACACACACACACACACATATGGCTTTGTGTGGTATACACACACACACACACATACACACATACACACAAAGACCACAAACGCACACACACACACACACACACACACACACACACACACACACATATATATATATATATATATATATATATATATATATATATATGTGTGTGTGTGTGTGTTTCAACTAAATAATCTCGAACAGCATCCAATGTGCCTCAGAAAAAAGTTCACGGTCGTACAAATACTGTGTCGAATTATCGCGTTACTACCTCTGTATAAAGTAAGTCAAAGCATTTGAAATTTCGTATATTTCCAGTTTTTACTGATTCTCGCCTGGCGTGATATTTATCAACACTTTTCCAAGCAATCTTAATTCTATTCAGTTCAATTCAAACAATTTCATCTACTCTAATGGCCAGAAACTCAGTTGCTTGTGAGAGCTCTTAACGATCTGCATTCTCCTCTTTCTCAATCCCGTAAAGTGAGGTTTGACAAAATGGAAGACAGCACTTGGCTGTATAGTGAAAAAGTAATTTAAAAAGAAGTTATTAACTTAATGCCTCATTCGCTATAGGATGTGAAATAAGAGAAAATGCAGTTTCTCTCCAAAATGGAGTTATTGCGATGTTCATTGCATTTACTGTACGGTACACTGCAAATCTTTATACTCGTTACTGAAATTTGTGATGTAACACAGGCTGGATGCGGTTTTCAGTTGATATCTTATTTTCAAGGCAGGTGACAAAAAATTACAGCTGCTTTTTCTTATTGAAACCTTAGGGATAACGTAACTATTTGATTTCGATAAGGATCGCTGAACTAGAATGCAAATGCCACTGATATTAAAACAGTCAATTATAATACCAGTTGCTGTTAATATATCGCCCGCATCTCGTGGTCGTGCGGTAGCGTTCTCGCTTCCATCGCCCGGGTTCCCGGGTTCGATTCCCGGCGGGGTCAGGGATTTTCTCTGCCTCGTGATGGCTGGGTGTTGTGTGCTGTCCTTAGGTTAGTTAGGTTTAAGTGGTTCTAAGTTCTAGGGGACTTATGACCACAGCAGTTGAGTCCCATAGTGCTCAGAGCCATTTGAGCCATTTGTTAATATATCCTGATAAATCAAGCTAGGTACTGAAGCAAAATTCGAACCAGGAAACTAATCCTTTGTGGAGAATTCTCGTCTATGGAAGCAAGACACGAGGCCCACAATTGCAGCTTATGATTGTGGAAACACATCTTTTGTGCTCTACAAAATTTACAGAAGATCTATTGTGTTCCTTGCTGAATTAGCTCTTCTGGACGAAAGGACATTTGAGGGAAATGTCTGACATGTATCCTGTGGTCTGTCTCATAACTGAACTTTCACTCCGAGGCTGTGCGTGTCAGGTCGCTTCAAAACAGCACACTGTGCAGATTTCTGACGCAAGGAGTTGCCTTTCACGGCAACGCATTCAAGGCGTGTAAATGACGAAAGGTTGAAGAGGTAACTAAGTTTTGTATAAAAAATGTTTGTGGTACATATTTTAGTCATATGTTAAGAAACAAGAGTGTTATGCTTAATATTTAACTACTAGGTACTAGTGAGAGACAGGTAGAGGGAGGCAGAGAGAGAGAGATTTATGAAGGGCGCGACTTCTAAAGGACTTACACAAAGTTCGATTTCTCCTTATCCACTAATTGTGGCACTGCTTCAAGAAATGGGAAAGCTATAAAAATAATTTAGTGTATGTATAGAGAATATTATAAATTGACAAAATAGTAGAAAAGTGTTTTGGAAACCGATGGAACGTAGACAAGTCTGGAACGGTAAGAAAAAGATTGACACTTGTGTGAACGTAAGCATTTTTTGATGTTGCTGAGCAACAGTCATACAATAATTTTTAAATATAAACGCCACCATTTGATATTATTGTTATTTATTTAATTACGACCCAGCTTTCAGCCTTTTATGCCATTTTCAAGTGAAGGAGTAACAGCAAATCACTTAAACTAGAGAGCCATTTATGTGCAATGCGTCCCTCTACTACACTGTTGAACCAAAACACAATGGCAGGGTATTTCTATACTCGCGAAACAAACATTCGAATTTTAATCTGAAATATTTCTGAATTTATTACTCACTGTTGATGACATGTGGGTTATAGGCTTTGAGTCAGAACTGAAATCAGAGAAAAACGTGTAGAGAGGTCCACCTCCCTGCCGGCTCAGTTAACACGTTGTGGACAGACCCCGAATTTACTTATATCTCACGTGACGTCCTTTATTGACAGATCTCGAGATAACTCGTGTTTGCTACATGCTGTCTTTGGACACCATAAGCTGCGATATATTACAACTGTATTTTGGTTTATTTAAGTGTGTATGCAAATAGTCGACTTGATTTCTGATATTGCATAGTGATTGTATTTTGATATGTCAAATAGCTATTATTTTGATCCTGAAGTTCCTCATCCGTTTAGATGTCTACGTCTACATCTACATGGATACTCTGCAAATCACATTTAAGTGCCTGGCAGAGGGTTCATCGAATCACCTTCACAATTCTCTATTATTCCAATCTCGTATAGAGCGTGGAAAGAACGAACATATCTTTCCGTACGAGCTCTGATTTCCCTTATTTTATCGTGGTGATCGTTTCTCCCTATGTAAGTCTGTGTCAACAAAGTATTTTCTCATTCGGAGGAGAAAGTTGGTGATCAGAATTTCGTGAGAAGACTCCGTCGCAACGAAAAAACGCCTTTCTTTTGATGTTGGCCACGCCAAATCCTAATCATTTCAGTGACACTGTATCCCATATTTCGCAATGATACAAAACGTGCTGCCCTTGTTTGAAATTTATCGATGTACTCCGTCAGTCCTATCTGGTAAGCACCCCACGCCGCGCAGCAATATTCTACAAGAAGACGGACAAGCGTAGTGTAGCCGGTCTCCTTAGCAGATCTGTTACATTTTCTAAGTGTCCTGCCAATAAAACGCAGTCTTTGCTTAGCCTTCCCCACAACATTTTCTATGTGTTTCTTTCAATTTAAGTTGTTCATAACTGTAAATTCCTACGTACACTCCTGGAAATTGAAATAAGAACACCGTGAATTCATTGTCCCAGGAAGGGGAAACTTTATTGACACATTCCTGGGGTCAGATACATCACATGATCACACTGACAGAACCACAGACACATAGACACAGGCAACAGAGCATGCACAATGTCGGCACTAGTACAGTGTATATCCACCTTTCGCAGCAATGCAGGCTGCTATTCTCCCATGGAGACGATCGTAGAGATGCTGGATGTAGTCCTGTGGAACGGCTTGCCATGCCATTTCCACCTGGCGCCTCAGTTGGACCAGCGTTCGTGCTGGACGTGCAGACCGCGTGAGACGACGCTTCATCCAGTCCCAAACATGCTCAATGGGGGACAGATCCGGAGATCTTGCTGGCCAGGGTAGTTGACTTACACCTTCTAGAGCACGTTGGGTGGCACAGGATACATGCGGACGTGCATTGTCCTGTTGGAACAGCAAGTTCCCTTGCCGGTCTAGGAATGGTAGAACGATGGGTTAGATGACGGTTTGGATGTACCGTGCACTATTCAGTGTCCCCTCGACGATCACCAGTGGTGTACGGCCAGTGTAGGAGATCGCTCCCCACACCATGATGCCGGGTGTTGGCCCTGTGTGCCTCGGTCGTATGCAGTCCTGATTGTGGCGCTCACCTGCACGGCGCCAAACACGCATACGACCATCATTGGCACCAAGGCAGAAGCGACTCTCATCGCTGAAGACGACGCGTCTCCATTCGTCCCTCCATTCACGCCTGTCGCGACACCACTGGAGGCGGGCTGCACGATGTTGGGGCGTGAGCGGAAGACGGCCGAACGGTGTGCGGGACCGTAGCCCAGCTTCATGGAGACGGTTGCGAATGGTCCTCGGCGATACCCCAGGAGCAACAGTGTCCCTAATTTGCTGGGAAGTGGCGGTGCGGTCCCCTACGGCACTGCGTAGGATCCTACGGTCTTGGCGTGCATCCATGCGTCGCAGCGGTCCGGTCCCAGGTCGACGGGCACGTGCACCTTCCGCCGACCACTGGCGACAACATCGATATACTGTGGAGACCTCACGCCCCACGTGTTGAGCAATTCGGCGGTACGTCCACCCGGCCTCCCGCATGCCCACTATACGCCCTCGCTCAAAGTCCGTCAACTGCACATACGGTTCACGTCCACGCTGTCGCGGCATGCTACCAGTGTTAAAGACTGCGATGGAGCTCCGTATGCCACGGCAAACTGGCTGACACTGACGGCGGCGGTGCACAAATGCTGTGCAGCTAGCGCCATTCGACGGCCAACACCGCGGTTCCTGGTGTGTCCGCTGCGCCGTGCTTGTGATCATTGCTTGTACAGCCCTCTCGCAATGTCCGGAGCAAGTATGGTGGGTCTGACACACCGGTGTCAATGTGTTCTTTTTTCCATTTCCAGGAGTGTATTTAGTTGAATTTACGGCCTTTAGATATGACTGATTTCTCGTGTAACCGGAGTTTAACGAGTTCTTTTTAGCACTCATGTGGATGACCTCACACTTTTCGTTATTTGGGGTCAACTGCCAATTATTGCATCATTCAGATATCTTTTCGAAATCGTTTTTCAATTTGGTTTGATCTTCTGATGACTTTATTAGTCGATGAACGACACCGTCATCTGCAAACAACCTAAGACGGCTGCTCAGATTGTCACCCAAATCGTTTATATAGATAAGGAACAGCAAAGGGCCTATAACACTACCTTGGGGAACGTCACAAATCACTTCTGTCTTACTCGATGACGTTCCATCACTTACTACAAACTGTAGCCTCTCTGACAGGAAATCACAAATCCAGTCACATAACTGAGACGATATTCCATAAGCACGCAATTTCGCTACAAGCCGCATGTGTGGTACAGTGTCAAAAGCCTTCTGGAAATCCAGAAATACGGAATCTATCTGAAATCCCTTGTCAATAGCACTAAACACTTCAAGCGACTTATTAGCTATTTGTGTTTCATAAGAACGATGGTTTCTAAAACCATGTTGATTGTGTGTTAATAGACCGTTTTCTTCGAGGTAATTCATAACGTTCGAACACAATATTTTTTCCAAAATTATGCTGCATATTGACGTTAACGATATGGGCCTGTAATTTAGTGGATTATTCTACCTTTCTTGAATATTGGTGTGACCTGTGCAACTTTCCAGTCTTTGTGTACGGATCTTTCGTCGAGCGAACAGTTGTATATGATTGTTAAGTATGGAGCTAACACATCAGCGTACTCTAAAAGGAACCTAATTGATATACAGTCTGGACCAGAGGACATGCTTTTATTGATTTAAGTTGCTTCACTACTCCGAGGATACGTTATTCATGTTGGCATCTCTTCTTGATTCTAATTCTGAAATATTCACTTCGTCTTCTTTTGTGAAGGCATTTCGGAAGGCTGTGTTTAGTAACTCTGCTTTGCCAACACTGATAGTATCTCCATTGCTAACACCCAGAGAAGGCATTGATTAGTTCTTGCCGCTAACATACTTCACATACGACCAGAATCTCTTTGGATTTTCTGCTGGGTTTCGAGGCAATGTTTCGTTGTGGAAACTGTTGTAAACATCTCCCTTAGAAGTCCACGCTAAATTTCAGGCTTGTGTAAAAGATTGCCAATCTTAGGGATTTTGGGTCTGTTTAAATTTTGCGTGTTTGTTTCGTTGTTTCTGAAACAGTGTTCTGACAAGTTTTTTGTACCAAGGAGGATCAGCTCCGTCGTTTATTAATTTACTTAGTATAAATCTCTCAATTACTGCCGATACTATTTCTTTGAATTCAAGGCACATCTCGTGTACACTTACATTATTAATTTGGGAGGAGTGGAGATTCTCTCTCAGGAAGGCGTCAAGTGAATTTTTATCTGCATTTTTTGTTTATTTTTGGAGGATTTAAGGGTTACAATGTTCAGTCTCGCTACGACAACCCTGTGTTCACTAATCCATGTATCCATTTTTATGTTCGTTAATAACTCAAGATTATTTGTTGCTAAGAGGTCAAGTGTGGTATAACACTCGTTTACTATTCGCGTGGGCTCGTGGAATAACTGCTCGAAATAATTTTCAGAGAATGAGTTTATCACAATTTCGGATGATGTTTTATGCGAACCTTCGAAATTAAACATGCATTTTCGCCTACACATCGAGGGTAAATTAAAGTCACCACCAACTATAATCGTATGGGTCGTGTAAGTGATTGAAATCAAAATTCAAGTTGTCTTTGAACGTTTCAGCAACTATATCATCTGAAATGGGAGACCGGTAAAAGGATACAATTATTATTTTATTCCGGTTGCCAAAAATGACCTCTGTCCATACTAACTCACAGGAATTACCTATTTCAATTTCACGACAAGATAAAATACTTCTAACAGCAACAAACACGCCACCGCCAACCATGTCTAGCCTGTCCTTTCGGAACACCGTTAGGTTCTTAGCAAAAATTTCGGCTGAGATTATATCCGGCTATCGCCAGCTTTCAGTGCCTATAACGATTTGATCATCAGTGCTTTCTATTAGCGGTTGGAGCTCTCGTACTTTCCCAACACAGCTACGACAGTTTTCAACTGTTATGTCTATGGTTCCTGTATCTACATTCTTCCTGTGTTCAGCCTGCACCCTTTGTGACTGAAGCCCTTCTTGTGTTTTCCCGAGACCCTCTAACCTAAAAATCCGCCCATTCCACGGCACAACCGGCCGGTGTGGCCGTGCGGTTCTAGGTGCTTCAATCTGGAACCGCGTGACCGCTACGGTCGCAAGTTCGAATCCTGCCTCGGGCATGGATGTCTGTGATGTCCTTAGGTTAGTTAGGTTTAAGTAGTTCTAAGTTCTAGGGGACTGATGACTACAGATGTTAAGTCCCATAGTGCTCTGAGCCATTTGAACCATTTGAATCCACGGCACACAGCCCCTGCTACCCATGTAGCCGCCTCCTGCGTATAGTGGACACCTGACCTAGTCAGCGGATCCTGAAACCCAACCACCCTTTGGTGAAAATCGAGGAATCTACACTCTACGCGGTCGCAGAATCGTCTGAGCTTCTGATTCAGACCACTCGGCTCTGTACCAGAGGTCCCCAATCGGTCCTGTCGAATGTGCTGCAAATGGTCAGCTCTGCTTTCATGTTATGAGCAAAATTGACAGCCGTTACCACTTCTGTTAGCCGCTCGAACCCAGAAAGAATCTCTTCTGATCCAAAGTGACGCACATCATCGTTACCGAAGTGAGCCACTACCTGCATCTGGCTGCACCCTGTGCTCTTCATGGCATCCGGGAGGACCCTCCCACATCTGGAATTCTCCACCTGGTGTGCACACGGAGTGCTCATTGGTTTTGTTTTCCTTCTTGGCAGTCATGTAACTAAGTGGCCTCATCACGCGCTTAATGTTGGAGCTCCCAACTATCAATAATCCAACCCTCTGTGTTAGTCCGGATCTTGCATGGTGAGAGCTTTCCTCTGAAACAGGGCAGGCGACAGCATCTGGCTCAGTGACAGTCTCAGACACTGACAGCACCTGGAACCTGCCTGTCAGACCGTTGAGGCCTTGCGTGCGGCCGTCCGGGAATTCTTTCGCCGGCTGTTTCCCCCCTGGGCGACATCTCACTCGACCACAGGGGCGGGGTCAACCTCGGAGCGAGCAGTAACTGGGTTGGCCACCGGTGAGGACCGATCGAAGGACGTGCTGGACGTCCGTTGGATCCCCACGGCCGGTCCACAACAGTGGTGCCCATCCACTGCAGCCTCGAGCTGTGTAACAGAAGCAATCACAGCCTGAAGCTGAGAGCGAAGTTTCACCAACTCGGCTCGGATCAGCACACAACAGTCGCAGTCCCTGAAACCTAAACTCAGCAGATGAACGGACTATCGGCAGGTGCTGCATAACTCTGCCGTAGACCCTGACGAAAACGCCGGAACTGTGTCTAATAAATTAGATTAATATGCAGAGATTCAAAAGCCCAACTACCGAAGTACTCAGGTGAAATTAAATAATTCGCCCCTGATTAGGAACTTGTTATATGTCACAAAATCGGTTTACTTTCAGAAGCAAACGAAAATGCGAGAAATGTGGTTATTAGATATTAAATAAACACACAGAAACTCAAGAAACTAAACTATTAAGGCACACAGATGATTTTATAAAATTCGCTCCTGGTCAGGAACTCGTAAAAGTCACAAAATCTTTACTACACTGATGCTACTTGTGTCTCGGACGGATACTGCTGCCTAATGGCTCTTTTCAGAAAAACAAAGGAAATAGCGAATGTGAAACATTTTTGGAGGTTTGTGACAATGATTATTCAGATATTCCTAGTGAGTATGATGATACGTATGATCGTTGAACGAATGGTTCTACTGTTCTGAGAACAGATCCAGTGACAGCGAAATCATTGGATTTGTAAAGGACAGCAATGTGGCAGTGTTTCAAAGTTATTGCAACAACAATGAAGAATCTGTTCTTGGGAATTATTCGTTCTGTCGTATGTCAACACTTTCGTGACGATGTTCGGGTCTGTCTTGGCTACTGGGTATGCCAAGCAATCCTACACAAAGAAAAATGTATACAATTCGACACAAGATTATCAAGTCCACACCATTCATAATCCCTACAAATCTCATCAACACGTTAGAAATGTCATAGCTGGTAAGCTTTGTGAATGTTATTGGGGAGTGTTTCTTCATGCTTGCATAGCCTATCATGGGTCTAACAGACTCCTACTTGTTCGCAAAATTGTAACAACATTTACCCTCACTTGAAACGTTTTCTGCTACTATTCTCTGAGTTATTCGACAAGTGAACAGAGACGCTCAGTAGAGGTATTAACACAAAGTTTTAGGGTTAAGTTTATAACAAAGCACCGTAACAATGTTCAAATCACGTGCAGCAACTGCATGTTGAAATCACATACTGATGCAGAAAGTTAATGTCAGGACCAATTTATTCAACTCATTTTCACAGTGACAAGTTAACACTATATGTGAAACTAACACCAGAAATTGAGTAACTGTTGCTTGTACGTAGTTGGTTATCATAAATGATTGAATGCTAAAAAGAACCGAATCAGTGTCGAGCTGACAGAGGAAATAGTTAATTTCACATGCTTTCTTCTAGGTTAGTTACCAACGTGCGCAGTCAGTGATATCGTTCAAATGGCTCAGAGCATTATGGGACTTAACATCTGTGGTCATCAGTCTCCTAGAACTTAGAACTACTTAAACGTAACTATCCTAAGGACCTCACACACATCCATGCCCGAGGCAGGATTCGAACATGCGACCGTAGCTGTCGCGCGGTTCCAGACTGTAGCTGGAGGACATATGTTGATGTAAGCTGTCGGCAGGACACCGGTCTGCAAAGTTGTAGCATGAAGATCGGTAGTAGGCACTCAGTCAAGTGCGTGTATCACGAGAGAGGCCAGAGACAGACTCGTTTGCAACACATCGCCAACGCCTTCTCGACAGCAAGTATTTAGGCCGCCACCGCTGACTGGATGGCCTCACTAACCCAGTCACTAACTGACACTCCTGTTTGGCGTCTGTCATTCATTGCAGTGTGGGCTCTTTTCATGTCTCAGGTTATGACAGTACATAGTGTCAGATTATACCAAGATTACCAATATTGTCTGAAAGGGGACTATTATGGATTATCTTGTACCACAACACATTACTGTATTCAAATTAAGTAACAAATCAGTGTCCATGTAAATAAAGAAACGTATTAATTCATGTGTGCATTTGTGTTGTAGAAAGAGGTTAACAACATGCTGTCCCTTGCTTTGTTATGGTTCAAGAGTCTACAGGATGTACCTCAAAACATCGTACTTCCAGCATGATAGGGTGTCAGGCCACTTCAGCATTGCTGTGAGGAATCATCTGAGAGCCACCTTTGGGAATCGATGAGTCGGCCGAGGTGGCCATGTTGCCTGGCTACCCACGTCTCCTAACCTCTGGTATCTGGATTTCTTCATCTGGGGACGTATGGAGCATCTGGTGTACGAAACTGTGCTGGAAACAGAAGAAGACGTCGTCACTAGAAATGCCGTCACTGCAGGTACCATTGCGGACATGACACTAATCTTCAAACGGACACGACAATCAATGGTCTGACGATGTACTGCGTGCTTAAAGGCGAATGGTCGCGCATTCTAGCGCTTCTTGTTACTCCCACTTCTGCAATTAGGATGCTAAGCTACCTTCTGTGTAAATCGTTCCTAGCATCTGAAGCCGCAGCTACCATATGTGCCAGGTCTAAATACACTCCTGGGAATGGAAAAAAGAACACATTGACACCGGTGTGTCAGACCCACCATACTTGCTCCGGACGCTGCGAGAGGGCTGTACAAGCAATGATCACACGCACGGCACAGCGGACACACCAGGAACCGCGGTGTTGGCCGTCGAATGGCGCTAGCTGCGCAGCATTTGTGCACCGCCGCCGTCAGTGTCAGCCAGTTTGCCGTGGCATACGGAGCTCCATCGCAGTCTTTAACACTGGTAGCATGCCGCGACAGCGTGGACGTGAACCGTATGTGCAGTTGACGGACTATGAGCGAGGGCGTATAGTGGGCATGCGGGAGGCCGGGTGGACGTACCGCCGAATTGCTCAACACGTGGGGCGTGAGGTCTCCACAGTACATCGATGTTGTCGCCAGTGGTCGGCGGAAGGTGCACGTGCCCGTCGACCTGGGATCGGACCGCAGCGACGCACGGATGCACGCCAAGACCGTAGGATCCTACGCAGTGCCGTAGGGGACCGCACCGCCACTTCCCAGCAAATTAGGGACACTGTTGCTCCTGGGTTATCGGCGAGGACCATTCGCAACCGTCTCCATGAAGCTGGGCTACGGTCCCGCACACCGTTAGGCCGTCTTCCGCTCACGCCCCAACATCGTGCAGCCCGCCTCCAGTGGTGTCGCGACAGGCGTGAATGGAGGGACGAATGGAGACGTGTCGTCTTCAGCGATGAGAGTCGCTTCTGCCTTGGTGCCAATGATGGTCGTATGCGTGTTTGGCGCCGTGCAGGTGAGCGCCACAATCAGGACTGCATACGACCGAGGCACACAGGGCCAACACCCGGCATCATGGTGTGGGGAGCGATCTCCTACACTGGCCGTACACCACTGGTGATCGTCGAGGGGACACTGAATAGTGCACGGTACATCCAAACCGTCATCGAACCCATCGTTCTACCATTCCTAGACCGGCAAGGGAACTTGCTGTTCCAACAGGACAATGCACGTACGCATGTATCCCGTGCCACCCAACGTGCTCTAGAAGGTGTAAGTCAACTACCCTGGCCAGCAAGGTCTCCGGATCTGTCCCCCATTGAGCATGTTTGGGACTGGATGAAGCGTCGTCTCACGCGGTCTGCACGTCCAGCACGAACGCTGGTCCAACTGAGGCGCCAGGTGGAAATGGCATGGCAAGCCGTTCCACAGGTCTACATCCAGCATCTCTACGATCGTCTCCATGGGAGAATAGCAGCCTGCATTGCTGCGAAAGGTGGATATACACTGTACTAGTGCCGACATTGTGCATGCTCTGTTGCCTGTGTCTATGTGCCTGTGGTTCTGTCAGTGTGATCATGTGATGTATCTGACCCCAGGAATGTGTCAATAAAGTTTCCCCTTCCTGGGACAATGAATTCACGGTGTTCTTATTTCAATTTCCAGGAGTGTATATTCGTTTTGATGCTCTCTACCCCCTTAATATGAACGAATAGTTTCAGAACAGTCTGTATCGAAAAAAAACTGGGCCATTACGTTATTCTTTATTTGGTAATATGATAACTTCATTCTGTAGGTAAATGAATTAAAATTCAAATATGTTGTACTCTGGCGAACATATGATGAACTGCCTCTTTGCTAACAAAACAGAGAGGATCACCATCGCAGAGAAGAAGAATCTTAACGTTGAGCTGAACAACTTATAAAGTTAAGTGGGTTCAAATCTCTTTTGGTAATGGTTATATTTCTCCTACTACAATTTTGTATTCAAATTTACGACATATCAGGAGGAGATTAGTGTTTAAAGTCCCGTCGACAACTAGGTCACTAGAGGCGGAGCACAAGCTCAGGCTAGGGAAGGATGGGGAAGGAAATCAGCCGTGCCCTGTGAAAGGAACCATCCAGGCATTTGCCTGAAGTGATTTCGGGAAATCACGGAAAACCTAAATCTGGATGACCGGACGCGGGTTAGAACCGTCGTCCTTCCGAATGCGAGTCCAGTGTGCTACCACTGCGCCACCTCGCTTGGTCGACTTATCTGAAACCAAGTCAGAATTTCTTCAGCACATTAATGCATCCCAAATCACTCAATTCAATCTCAGATTTTGTTAAACTAACGTTAATTTAATTACAGTATTTCAGCTTACCAAATGATAATTTTAAAAAAAATTATTATTTCAACAGCTAACTTGAATCTATAGCAACCAAATTTATTTATAAAGCAAAACGGAGAACATAAATAGTACGACCTACAGTTTTAGGATCTTAATATTTTTTCTGCATTAATTTCAGGTAGAGTTCTATTGTTGTATTGCAATTTGTGGTAAGTTCTGTGGGACCAAATTTCTGAGTTCATCAGTGCTGAGGCTTAGACACTACTTAACAAAACTTAAACTAACTTACGCTAAGGCAACACCCACACATCATTGCCCAAGGGAGGACTCGAACCTCCGACGGGGGGAATCGCGCGAACCGCAGCAAGGTGCCCTAGACCGCACGGCTACACCACTCGGCCAGAATTTGCATTTACCCGTGATCATATCGTTATACAATCTTCCATGCCAATAAACTCCTCTACGATATACATTATACAGTGTCGTTTATACGACATTTATTTACAAATACAGTATTGTTGTGACAGTTGGCCTCAGTGCACATGGATATTACAAATATGACTTTTCACACTAAAACATCGTACTTGTGGTATGCAGCATTCGAAGGTAAGTATGGATTTTATTGCCGGAAGGCTCTCAGAAGCTGTTTGGCTCGCCTTAGATGCAACTTTTTTCATTTAAACCGAGAGGTTGCATCTTCAAGGAAATAGGAATCTGTCAGGAAAATAAAGAATTCGTAAGGAATTGACTATCGCATATGGTAAGGGACCAATTCCGGAATTTGCCTAAATTGAAAATGGGAATCCACAGAAAACCATTTTCAAGGTTGCCGGAGGATGAATTCGACAACACCTCCCAAATCCAGGTATTGCTAGCTCAATGCTCAAGGTGCAGACCTACCATGTTAGGTAGAAAATTTGAAAAACCTGCTTATGGTACATAGTTTCCAAACAAAATAAAATGCATCACAACAAAAGATGAAATTTTGATATTGCTTGTTTTTGCTGTAATTGTACGTGTTTCATCATCTGACAGTGAATGAATGCATGCACATTTTAGGATTTAATTGTGCAGGGAATTCGTTGTTTCAGTTATTATAGTATTATAAGAGCGTGAATAGATTATGGACGAAAGGGGGAGGGAGAGACGAATTCAAGCAGCCTGCTGAAAAAAATCTTTCAGAAACGAACAAACCACAGCTGCCATCAGATAGCCCTTTCGCTCTTCACAACACACCTCCCTCCCCCGCATGTTTCGTACCGTATCGGAACTGGTTTTTATAATCGAGTACTTCCTGGGTGATCAGATCTGGTGATATTTTGCCAGTAGGGCTAATAATAATAGAATTTTGAGGAAATTTTGTAAATAAATGCAACCATCGACGTTTGGGCGATATTTTTGTTGATCAACGAGATTTTTGGGCGACACAGAAAATGCAGGTTTGTACTTCTACGCACCAAATTTAATTTAATATTATTTGTAATGACATTTATCGTTCCGTTGCATTGTGAAATACTAAAATATTGCAACCACAAAGTTTTACCCGTCTCCAAATACCAACTCCAGCGCCAACGTTAAACTGCTATTACATTATTAGAGCATTGTAGTAATGCTTACATATTTTTAACTTGCCATAACGCTAGTGGACGAATCGAAATCAGTTTTTCTCTACTTTATCGTTACAGCTTATCCATAATTTGGAACTATCAGAACAGCTCACAACACAAGGGAATAAACAGCAGGACTTCATTAGATTCAACTGACAGTACGAAATAAACTCGTTACCAAAACTACTGAAAAGAAGTAAGGCCAACAATGTTCAATAGTTG
The DNA here is from genome assembly GCF_021461395.2 of Schistocerca americana. Taxonomy (NCBI): domain Eukaryota; kingdom Metazoa; phylum Arthropoda; class Insecta; order Orthoptera; family Acrididae; genus Schistocerca; species Schistocerca americana. Next base: position 110,576,772 of record NC_060126.1, read on the forward strand.
GTTTTGGATGGAGTAGGGATAGGCGATAGCGGACAGTGCTATCGATATATCGATAGTTTAAACGTACTGATGACCTTGTTGACTATCAATAGTGCATATGAAGTGGTCTGATACTGCCTGCTGCCACAGGGGTATTTGATAAATTACAACTGTCATTTGGGTAGCAAATCATCGCTTGTTGCACTAACTAACAAACTGTTCACTTGAATTATTAAAGTATAAGTTCATCAGGAACTTAGAAACTCGTTGCTCCTACACTATGATGTTGACTGCTTCAGATGAGATCACGAACTTGAACTGAGCTCTTGCATTGATGGCACTACATTGACCTTAGTGTGAGGGCACCTCTGTGCTGAGAAGGCCGCGTGGTCCTCTCAAATGCCACCTACTGGTTGTTGTGGATTCCAGGAAGCCCTCTAATGTCTGTGAAATCGATTCGCTCGCGTTGCCGACTTTGCTATGGCACCACGATCCCTCGACGATACGACAATTAGTATCACATCTAACAAGTTAGCATGCGTCGCTGTTCCACAGTGGAAGGGTCATGGCCCACCAAGACGGTGGTTAATCGTGCAGTGATATTGCTGCTGGCGTTGGTAGGGATTCCATCAAAGTCATACGATTAGTAATCGATATGTTCTGGAGGAATGCTCTAAACGCCATGCAGGACCTTGATGGCCCCACGCGATTAGCGTCACCAAGGACAGACATACTGTTCAATCGAGCACGCAGGATCGTACAGGCAAATCATGATCCAGGTATCCTTGCAACAATACAAGTATCCGCATTGGCACTGCGACCGCATCTGGAACACCAAGGATTGTCAACACGGCCACCATTGCTGGGTCTTCCCTTGAGCTGGCAGCAGAGAGAGGAAGATCGACAATGATGGGCCCTGTGAAACAGTGGCCAAACGAGTAGCGCCATGTCGTCTATTCGGATGAGTCATTGATCTGCATATAGCCATTATTTTGCACCTGAGTCGATATATTTTGTGACGAAATTACTAGTGCCGGCCAAAGCATATTGCCTCCAAATTTAACTTATAGTCTCTCTTTCTCTTAAACAAAAGAAGAAGAACTTTATTAACCTTGTACATCTACATTCTTTGTGTCTGCATATATATTTCTCAACATAGTTACCCTGGTGTTCGAACACGAGAGACTTGTTGATACTGTCACCGTATAATTCTTGATTTTGTTGACGGAGCCACAACCTCACCTCAGCTTAGACCGCTTCATCGCTATGAAAGTGATGTCCTCTAAGACATACTTCAACTTTTGAGAACAGGTGAAAATAGGATGGGGCCAAGTCCGGACTGTATGAAGGATGATCGATGACAGTGAACTCAAGGCACCGGACTCTTGCAGATGTCACAGTGCTCGTCTATGGCCTGGAATTGTCATGCAAAAAGGTGGGCTGATACATGTGGTGGCGAACTCTTCGAATTCGAAAGCGGATTACAGCAAGCTCTTTCTCAGACACCGACGTAGATATGTTTGATTTGAGTGATTCATTTGGGGGAGGGGACCAAACAGCGGGGTTATCGGTCCTGTCGGATTAGGGAAGAATGGGGAAGGAAGTTAGCGGTGCCCTTTCAATGGAACCATCCCAGAATATGCCTGAAGCGATTTATAGATATCATGGGAAACCTAAACGAGGATGATCGGACTCGGGTTTGAATCGTCGTCCTCCTGAATGCGAGTGCTGTGTGCTAACAACTGCGTCACCTCGCTCGGTAGTTATGTTCCACATTGCCATGTTACACATTACAATTTGGTGCCCTCTGGCGACAAGGGGCTGCAAGTACTTAGAATAAAGATGTAAAATGTTGATAAGACTCGTTTTATTTAAAATGCTGTTTTCACATAAAATTTTCTGAGGAATTACTTTTCAGCATGCCCTCACAATTCAGTGGCTACGAACTATCTGTGAGGTCTCCATGACGTTACTTTTCCACAAGATAATGCAAGTGCGCAAGCAAACCTGGAGGTGCTCTGTCACTCGAGTGAAAATAGGTATAAAACAAATAATATGCCACCTACGAAAATTCGTCTTTGTATTATGTATTTATGAATAATACGGCCCATGGCATTATTTATTTTCCTGAAGTTCTAAATTTTAAACAGATTACATTAAATGTGAAACTTTAACTGTGAAATATAGAAGAGAATGTTTGACTGAGATTGGTCTTTAGGAGGAGGTTAATTTGGAAATTAATAATAATTAACTTTTATTAGTGAAAATACCTTTTTGGGAGGAAGTAAATATACCTGAAAAAGCTGTAGTTACTACAGACTTGCGGAAAAATAAAAACATATAAAAATACAAGAAATACATTAATGTTTAACGGACCGAAATTTAAAATGATAATAGTAAGTGTAATAGCTATAACATGACGATGAAGAAGAGGACGAAGAATAGGAATAGTAATGTTTCTCATCAAAATCTCATGGCTCTGTGGCATTAAGTACTCACAAAGGCATGACGAACAGATGTAAATATTGGAATAGCTGCTTTAAATTTCGTCAATTAAAGCTCTAAAGTACCCTCTTCCACACATCTAATCTCTCTGTCTCGTTTTTTATTTATCAGTACACTGAAGCACTTTCCCACCAAGTAGGTAGATAGAAAAAATGTACTGGAGTAATTCATACACACATTAAAGAAATTGTGCTTGGTGTTTGGTTTCATATTTTAAGATTAAGTTGGTGAACTGCTCTAGCAACCTATGAACAGATTCTCCTCAATTCCACATTTCCACTAACTAGGTACACAGAAAAAATGTTCTGAAGTAATTGATAGACACATTAAAGAAGAAGGGCTTGGTGCTCGGTTTCATGTTTTAAGATTGAGACAATGAACTGCTCTTGCAACCTGTGAACAGATTCTCCTCAGTTCTGAGCTTGTTCGAGATATAAGAAAGAAACATCTGAGAATCTATATGTAAGTACACCTTATTCTTCATATGTACGCACTTGGCGACTGTAAGGGTGGCCGAACACGTGTCGGCATGGGTTTCTGTTATTGGTGAAACGCTCAGTTTACACTACAAATGAAGATAATATACCTTTCATTCTTGGCAAATGTCATTTAGTATCTTTCCAGCTTTGTGCTGATTGTGATGTGATCGGTCAAAATTATCTGCAACAAAAGGCAACGTCAAAACATGGTATTTCGATAGTTTCACAAACACTTGTGTCATTCATCTGAATAAAACCAACAAATATATAAAAATATTCGATAGAAGTGATCAACATTATTAAAAGATGCAACAGGTCTAAAGTTACTGCCTACACTACACTTGTCTGTCCTCTTTTGGAGTACTGCTGCGCCGTGTGGGTTCCTTACCGTATAGAAGTAATAGAGTACATCGAGAAAGTTCATAGAAGAGCAGCACATTCGTATTATCAAGAAATATGGGAGAGAGTGTCACGGACACGATACAGGATTTGGGGCGGGCTCCATAAAAGCAAAGGCGCTTCTCGCTGCAGGGGGATCTTCTACGAAAATTCTATCATTAACTTTCTTCTCCGGATGTGAAAATATTTTTTGATGCCAACCTAGATAAGGACAAATGATCATCATAATAAAATAAGGTAAATCAGAGCTCTCACGGAAAGACACCCGGTGTTCATTTTCCGCACGCTGCTCGAGAGTGGAATAATACAGAATTATTGTGAAGGTGGTTCGATGAAACCTCTGCCAGACACTTCATTTGCAGTGTATCCACATAGATGTAGATGTAGGAAAGCTGCACATCTTCATGTGGAGGAGAAGACCATAGATTGATTCATCATATTTTGACTGAAATTACGAAAAAAAACTCTGTTTCTTAGTACGTACTTTCGTCTGTTTAAAAACAGATAAACCATATCGCCGATATTCTCTTAATTATTTTTTTAAAGAAAAAGTGCTGCTGTGTCTGAACTACTCAGTGGATTATCGTAATGTCAAGCCCACTATATTTTCAGTGGTCTATGGTTCGCAAATGCAGGTTTTCACGAAAATATCAATATTTCATTTAAAGTACTTAAGGACGAGATACATAAAGTAACGTAAAGTATTAACTACTTAATGAAAATGAATGAAACTGATTGAACAAAGGTGTGACAGTCGTCTATAGAAAGTTGGACGTCAGACGGCGTGACGTCATAATGACATCAGTACCAAATGGGGCGAGCTCGGAAACCCTACGCAGTTGAAGGAATGGGAAAAGACAGTATTAGTTAGCGAGCAGTTACAGTGATGGCCCAGAGTCAACATTCGGATTGGTTCAAAAGGGGAAGAATCATCAGGAAACAGGGGAAAGAAGTGTGACATGTGCAGTCCAGGAGTTTGCTATTGCTCACAACACAATTCACGAGCATGGGGAGCGTTCCAAAACACAGGCACTTCTGCCCAAATGACAGGAGGTGGTTGACAATGGCAAACTGCATAGGAGATGATCGCTATATTGTGCAATAGGCAAGAAAGGATCTATCATACAGCAGGTGCAAGTCACGCAATCTCACACTCTACAGTGGCACGACGGCTGCGTAGGGATGGGCTCTCTGCCCGACGACCAGTACGTTGTCCTCTGTTTAGACCCACACATCGGTGGCACCGTTTGCGATGGTCTCAAGAGCGTAGGGACTGGATCAAGGAGGGACAGGACTCACATGCTCTTCTCAGATGAGGGCATATGTCGTCTGATTCTGGACGTGCCCTCATATCCCAGTGAGATATCGAGATATGGACACACGAAAAGCACCCATGAGCAATGTCGAACGTGCCCGTCTTGGTAGCCCAGGTACCATGGTGTGGGGAGACAGAATGCTGCAAGGACGTACTGATATTCAAATCTTTCAGCATGGTACGCTGACCGGTAAACGTTATTGTGATCCTGATTTCATTTTCATGGGTGACAATGAGCGGCCGCATCGAACGGTATACGCGAGGCGGCTCTTGGAACGAGAGAGTACACGGCGATTGGACTGGCCTGACAGGTCCCCTCTTTAAAAGATATCAATACTTCTGGTATACGGTAGAGATACGTACTGCAGGATGTTCGCATGCACCAACAACCATGTAGCAATTGTCAAAGACGTTGGTGGAGGAATGGAACGCCCCACCACAAAAACAACTTAACTAACTTTGGACCCACCTGGGAGCACCTGCAGATCCATGTACTGCTGTTCATCTGATCATACACCTTATTATGAAGCACATCCCTCCATTTGTAATATCCTGAGGACCATCATAATAAGAAATGATTTCAGTTTAATTGATGCTACAGTATTTCTTCCCTTTAATTATACGTTCACGTAATGCCATCAGAGGCGTCCTTTTGACAACAGTTATAATGTTATAAACATTATGAAATTACGTGTATTACAACAAACACGGTGACAATTTTGTCAACATAATATTCTGAAATGCATATTTACAATTTGTGAAATAAGAACGAACAATGAAGGCGCTTGGGGAACCATTCTTACTGAGATATTATTTCTTGAAACAGTTATGGCAAATATTGTGATTCACAGCTTGACACATTTCGATTGTCTAAAAGATGTTCGCAAAAACAGACATAATGTCTGATGGAATAGCAGCAATCAGCGATTGTATAATGTTACTTACAATCCGTCTTGATTGCAAAATTTTTTTATTCATATGACCGGTTTCGGTTCATTCAGAATCATCTTCAGATCCTATATTTCAGTTACAGGAGTAACCCGTCCAAATCCAGCAACTTCCACATGCTGTGTCACATCAAGTGAAAATTGCTGGATTTGGACGGGTTACTACTGTAACTGAAATATCAGATCTGAAGATGGTTCTGAATGAACCGAAACCGGTCATATGAATAAAAAAATTGCAATCAAGACGAATTATAAGTAACATTATAAAAGATGTTCGTTGGACAATCCATACAGAACTTTTCCCGTAACTATACAGACTGTCCAAGAAAACAAACTGAAACATAATAAGAGAGTAGGTGGAGTAATTCTTAAATCCTGATAAGATTATGCGACTGTGACGTTTCGTGGCCTAGTAGAAGGCTCTTATTACGTGGTGAACAGTTGACAAAGTGGTCCTTTTTTCTTTCACTGTAATTTCAGACTGCATTCATGTGAAATTGTAGATGTGAACTACAAGTTACTCCCTCCAAACGATATCCACACGTAATTGGATAAACTTATAAAGAAGTACTAATATCAAATCAAATGTATTATCCACCGAGTGAGGTGGCGCAGTGGTTAGACACTGGACTCGCATTCGGGAGGACCACGGTTGAATCCCGCGTCAGGCCATCCTGATTTAGGTTTTCCGTGATTTCCCTCAATCATTCCAGGCAAATGCCGAGATGGTTCCTCTGAAAGGGCACGGCCGACCTCCGTCCCCATCCTTCCCTAATCCGATGAGACCGATAACCTCCCTGTCTGGCCTTCTTCCCCAAACAGCCCAACCTATATTATCCAAATACTAAAATTGAAGTGTGTACAATGCTAGGTTTATGATTCATTCGGGGATTGTCTGTTAAAAAAACATGGTTGACAGGTGGTAATTGGTTTGATGCAGATCCCCACGCTTGTATATACGATGTTAGCCTCTTCTTGTCTGCATAAATATTGCAACCTACACCCATTTCAGCCCGCGTACTGTAGAGGAGCCTTGGCCTGTCAGCACAATTTATGCTTTCTACAATTCACTACGAAATTGAGAGCTCCTTACTGCCTCAATTACTGCAACATCAATCGGCTTCTTCTTTTATGAAGCTCTGCCGTACATTTCTTTTCTCACTTGAGTTATTGTATCTACCAATCTAATCTCCAGCGTTCTTCTATGACACTGTATTCGAAGGCTTCTTCTCTGTTCCTGTTTGAAATGCTTATCATTCGTGTATTACTTTCACGCAAAGTTTAATTTTTAACACGTGCCTCCACAAAAGGCTTCTGAAGTCTGGAATTAACATTAAATTTCTATTTTTAGAAATGTTTCTCCTGATATTGCCAGTTTGCATTTATATATTTGTTCTTCGGCACTCATCAGTTAGTTAGCTGCTCAGTTACCAAAGCTCATATTTTGCTTTTAGTATCTCATTTACTAACAAAATTCCCATACTTAATTTGACTAAATTCCTTTATCAATCCATTACTTTCCCTATAAGGCAGTATGATTCACTTTAAAACCGAATCCTTTCTTGTAGAAGACATGAATTTCAATTCGAATGCACAGAGTTAACACGCATCGCCAGTACAGCGTTCTCTTACAGGAAGACAGAACGATAATCTCAAGGAAGCAAGCACTTACGTTTTATGATAAGAAGTTCAGATGGCGCAACAGCGTTATCTCTGTAATCAAGTGGAGTGAATCAGATCATCAGAAAATAGCATGCGGGAAATTACTACTTTACGGCAGGAAGTTTGCTTATCTCTGTCGGTTACGACCACACTAGGCGTGGAGCCGTTTACATCAGTATAAAAGAGCTTCTGCTCCACCACAGGACATTAGGACTGCTGAAGTCACAGAACCGCAACTGACATCCGTAGAACCGCCGGCAAAATGGTGAAGCAGTTCTCTGGGAAGACGTATGAACTGGACCTGAATAGCCAGCAGAATATTGAGGCCATGTTTGAAGTCTATGGTGAGTACTGACTATCAGAAAGTATTATGGTCATCTTACGTGATAATTTCCTGGTTTCTTTCGTACACTCCAGTGACGAAAACGTTCCATGCTCGTATCTTTGCTTTCTTTATTTCCCGTTCCTGATGAGTACGTAGTCACTTAACTATTTTTACGGATCACAGCATTGTTGCTGTTGTAAAGTAGAATAAATTCTGTTTAGCCGTTTGTGAAATGGTGTATTGGTTAAGACACTAGACTCCCATTCAGAAGCATTTGGGTTCCAATGTCTGTCAGGTCGTACAGCTTTTGAATTCCTGTGGTGCTCCTATAGGGTGTGGAGGTCACACCACACCGTTATGTCCACATCCTCGTCAAAATTGACAATTACAATGACACATAACAAGAGAAACAAAATTCTTATTCGTACATCTGGTGTAGGTCAAACACTTTGAGATATACTAAAATCACGTTAGTGTTCTAGTTACAACAACACAAGCTACGGATTATCTTTAGTTTAAAATTCGGTTCCACTTTGTAGTATATCAAAGGTTCTGTGAGGGTAGCATAGGCTCTGTATCTTCGGAACCTAAAACAAAACTACAGGGCCACATAGACATAAAAATAGTAATATAATGTGGGCAACTTGCTGTGCTATGTAGACTCCATGTACAGTACAACCATTGACAGCTGCTGTTAGGACCTAACCCCTACATTTTTGTGCATTGTGTCCTTTCTGTTCATTTACTATCTCCACCTTAAATTTCTTGAATTTTATGTACAGTTAATGTCTTTTAGAATGTGTGGTCATGAACTGCATAAACTACCAATATAATTGCTATTTTTCAAATTGATACTCTTCTTCTAAACCACATCGTACATATTTTGATTGAGTGTCGTAACTCTGTATGTTTCACTATGGTGCATGGGATTGTTAAGTTGTGTCATTAGCAGAATGCGCGCTCCCTCACAGTATGCAGGCTGCGGACCATACAATTCCATTAGTAAAAAAATAAGAGAATGTCCTAAAGTGCAAGAACATATCAGTGGTAAACTGTTTGCCACTGCCCCTTCCTTTCTGTTCAGACTTTTCTTGGTGTAAAGATGCAGTTCAATGTCTAGAAAGAGTCCTCAGCAATATTACCTGACAAATATTTAGTGTTTACTGATACGAATTCTGTACCCAAGAATGTCTGTAAGCTTCCCAGCAATACTTTTCTACTAGATACACGTGATTTCCCCCAGAGCCCACTGTCCTATTGCACGTTTTCGCGATGGTACTCTTGGAGTTGCGAGTTCGAGACATAACAACTAAATAAATTTTATTGTTAGATTTAGGTGTCAAAAGGGTAAAAGAGGATTATAAGATTTCTGATGGTTGGACTTGAAGCCATTGTGTTGAACAGACCAGGAAACCCCACAATTAATCATCGAGTGAGGTCCTGTGATATGGCAGTGACTCGCTTGGTGGATGGATAGAAATGATACAAATGATGCTCTTTGGCGCGAGTAGGCTACGATCGTCATTGTATTTCACCCACTCCATTCTCTGTTTCATGTTCATCAACAGCACACACACATGACTTGTATCACTGCACATAAGAATCTAGCTGTCCCAATTTAACTGACATACTTACTTCAAACTTCACTCGAGATACATGTCACTGTGTATGAAGAAACAAATCCTGCCTAAATTGTAGGTTAGACCAATTACTATTGGCAACAGCGCCATGCTAAGTTATTTATTAGCTAATTGAGTTACATAGACCCAATAAAGCAATAGAAGTTTAAATCATTCCGTTACAATATCCTATTGAATTATGTTCGTTTCAACCATTTAGTTGTAGAAAAGCCACATGCACATAGCACATAAGATTACAAAGTGTGTGCAAGAAAACAGTTACCTAGTTTCTGCCTCTGGTTCTGGTATGCAGTTTTAAGATATCACTATGCTAAAGAGTTGCAGAAACAAGTACAGGCAAATTATTTCTATTTCATTCTGTGGTCAAGATATGTAGTCGAAGACTGTAACTTAGAGATACTAGGTTACTTTCCGCTAATCCAACGACAGTATTTTGTGTACATATACTCAGTGAACTTTTTTTGCAGGTGTGACAGACCCAGCAGAAACAAGTACAGGCAAATTATTTCTATTTCATTCTGTGGTCAAGATATGTAGTCGAAGACTGTAACTTAGAGATACCAGGTTACTTTCCGCTAATCCAACGACAGTATTTTGTGTACATATACTCAGTGAACTTTTTTTGCAGGTGTGACAGACCCAGCCCACAAGCAGGTAGCCCTGAAGACGAAGTCTCGGGTGACACTGACCGTGGACGGCGACAAGTACACAGAGACAACCCAAACAGGGGACCACAAGAGCAGCGTCACGTTCCACCTGGGAGAGGAGTTTGCAGAGGAGTCCCTGGGCCGCAAGTGGAAGAGCACCGTCTCCCTCAAGGACGACCACACGCTGCTCAAGGTCGAGAAAGGCGAGGATGGCAAGACCGTGACCCTAGAGAAGAGCTTCAGCCCTCAGCAGCTGGTCGTGGTACGTCACATTTTACCAAGCTCATATCACTCCAGTTTAAAAGTTCTCTTGATTTAGAGGTTAATTTTGAGATGGTAATAATACAGATTTGATGTATTCTATTGATCAGGCACTTGCAATGCTTCGTTTGTGTTTATGGACTGTAGTAAGATCTTGATGTATTTCTTGTTGCAGACTTACACCTTCGGAAGCGTCACGGCAAAGAGAATCTACAATGCTGTTTAAGACATTTTATAATTTATTTATACTTTTATATTATTGTAACACTAAAAATAAAATTTTTACCTGTGAGACAGGGTTTTCTCTTTCATTTCCTATATCTGGCATCTGGATAAAATTTTAAATTAGGAATTGGTTTGAATAATGTTGTTGTCGCTCGGAACGAGCTATATGGGGATCTAACAAAGAAAGAACTGACTGTTTACTTGCACTAACAGCATTTTCTGCTTTTAACTGATGCTACTTGATACTGAACTTACAAGGGTGCTTACACCTGTCACTGATGATGGCACAATATCATCCATTTATGTAAAAATTTGATATGGCAAAATTACAGACAACTGCACAGTGCTGTAAGTGGCGTTAGTGGTTATTTTAGATGGACCACACTACAGTTCCTTATCTCTTTCATTCTTTATGAGGTATCACTTATTACCCAAAACCACAAGTTCTAAGAAGAGGGATGAAAAAAGTATTAAATCTATGATAGAAGATTATTGTACAAAATGGGGATCAACGACTAAAACTACAATGATTCCACTAACGTCAGTGAACTGGATAAATGTAAATCGATTAAACTAGAGAAACATTTATGTGCACTCGGCGTCTCACTGCTACATTGTCGAACAAAAACAAAAAAGTTTGCATATTTCTGTATTCCGAAACATACATTAGAACTGTAAAGTGATGCCTTTCTACATCTACTACTCGTTGTTGACGAAATGTGGCTTGCAGCTTTTTAGTCAGAGATGAAATCGCAGTACAACGTTTAGGGAGGTTCAGCTTCTTCCTAGCTCAGTTAACATGTTATGGACAAGCCCGCTTTTACATGTGATCCGTTGTAGACGGATGTCATGGTAGGTCATGGTTGCTACACACTGTCCTTGGATACTATCTCCTGTGGTATATTTTTAATACCTATTCTCTTTAGGTGTTTACACCAACAGACCATGCATCAGAACTGATTGCCTTCATGTAGGCCAAAATGTGGCTATCTAGCATTTTGTTTATATTTTGATGCCTAAAATAGATACCAATTTCGTATTGAAGTTTCTTCTTCTTTTAGAGAAGGCGCTATTCAGAAAACCAAAGTAATTTAACGAACGTAAAATATGTTCGGAGATTTGCGACGATGATTATTCAGATGTTCCTATGAGAATAAAGATCCAGATAACAATCTAAATAAGTGTTTTTATAGTTCTGAGAACAGTTCAAGTAACAGTGACATCAACAGACCTGCAAAGAAGAATAAGGTGTCAGTGTTTCCGAGTGATCCTGAAATAAAGATGAAGGTGGTTCTGTTCTTGTGAACGATTCGTTTTCTCACAATGTTAAGAGTTTCGAGATATCGCCCAGTCTCATTCAGGCACTGGCTGTGCCAACTGTTCCCACGTATGCTTATCATTATATCGGGGAAACATGCAGAGAAAAATGAATAAAATCAAATACCAGTTTGTGACGTTCACATCACGCAGAATGCGGACTCCCTGATAAACATCATCAAAGTGTTAGAAATATCGAAGCTGGTAAGATTTGCGAATATTATTAGAAAGTGTTTTTTAATGCTCTCCATAGCCTTACTTGGTCGAACAGACTCCTAATTGTCTGCCTAATTGTTTTCAAAGTCGTAATGTCCTACATTTGGACACCAATTTCCTTCAGTTGAAAAGCTTTCTGCCACTCCTATCTGAGCCATTCGCAATGAGTACAGAAATTATTCTCAACTAAGATACTAACAGAGAATACTAGGCTTCAGAAGCACCAAAGTCTCCCACAATGTTGCCATTACAAGCAGCAACTGCGTAGCTTGATGAAACACTGACGCAGAAAGTAAATGCCAGGACCAATTTATTCAACTCTTCTGCAGAGTGACACATTAAATCTCCATGCTACCGTAGGGCCAAAAGCTGAAAAACTGTTGTTTGTACACAATTGGCTGTTACATAAATCTGAATGCTGGATAGAACCACAATCACTGCCATGTCAAAAGAGGAGATAATTAATTCTGGAACTTTATTCTATATCAGTTACCAAACTGTGCAATCAGTAATTATAAAATAAAACTAATGAACCCACATGGTGCTGTGACCAAGGGACAAGATCAACCCCCAAATAGAAAATAATTTCTTTCTTACCACAGAATGACAGCTTTCTTCCATGAAGGAATAAGTTGCTTAAAATATCAATGTAGGTCTGTGCTCTGATAATGCCACCCAAAACAGAATGGGATACCACCCCCCTGCATGAAAAACACGACCTCACCGCCTCCCAATATTACTGTTGGCACTACAAACACTGGCAGTTGACGTTCACCAGGCATTCGCCATACCTACACCCTGCCATCGGATCGCTGCATTGTGTACCGTGATTCGTCACTTGACACAACGTTTTCCCACAATTCAATCGTCCAATGTTTACGCTACTTACACCAAGGGAGACGTCGTTTGCCATTTATCGGCGTGAAGTGTGGCTTATGAGCAGCCGCTCGACCATGAAATCCAAGCTTTCTCACCTCCCACCTTACTGTCGTAGTACTTGCAGTGGATCGTGATGCAGTTTGGAATTCCTGTGTGATGGTCTGGATAGATGTCTGCCTATTACACATTACGACCGCTTTCAACTGCCGGCTGTCTCTGTCAGTCAACAGACGTGATCGGCCTGTACACTTTTTTGCTGTACGTGTCCCTTTACGTCTCCACTGTCACATCGGAAATAGTGAACCTATGGATGTTTTGGAGCGTGGAAATCTCGCGTACAGACGTCTGACACAAGTGACACCCAATCACCTGACCACGTTCGAAGACCGTCAGTTCCGCTGAGCAACCCATTCTGTTCTCTCACGATGTCTAATGACTCCTGATGTCGCTTATATGGACTACCTGGCAGTAGATGGCAGCTCAATGCACCTAACATGAAAACGTACGTTTTAGAAAGTGTCTGGATACTTTTGATCACATAGTGTACTTGCAGATAAATATCCGAACTAGAGGAAGCTAATATACAATAAAGTCCGCTTTTTCCTTGCTCTCACGCGCGATTTCATAATTTGGGTGAAATTTTGACGTCTTTTTCTTTCGAGATACTTCATTCGTTAAAACAGTAAAGAAATCATAAAATGGAAATACTTTGCGTTTTCAGATGACCATTCAACACTTCAAACTATTGCGCCATGACCAATAGGGTAGTCTCTTTCAACACCTGAATTAATACGCTCAAGGAAGGTAATATGCTGACTTTACTCCTCATTCCAAAACGTGTGATGTAATCTGAAATTAGCTTAGAAAAAAAAAAAATTTGTTAGAATAATTTGTCTTTCATTCTTAGTTATGTTCCTTTGGTTAAGCCTGAACGATTGATGGTGAGCCCTGGTAAGCGGATTTCTAAAAGTTTAATAATCTGCATGACTCATAGTTGTAGATATCCAGTTGCTGTCGTTGCGATTCCAACATTCAGTCAGTTCGATAGTCATAGCCACCAGACGACCGGGATCGCACTCTGCCAGCTAGTCAATTAAAAAATCCTCAGCACAGGGGTCATATGTGATTAGAGGTTGAACATCGGTTATCCTGCATTTCCTGGTCAATAAGCCATTTCCTCTGTCTAACGTCGTACATCGTGTCGATTATTCTGCTGCTATTACCAGATAGCCCGAATTTTCTGCCGTTTGGTCCACGGTGGCATCACTTTCTTGCCCAGATTGCACATCTAGCACTTCATGGAAGAAAGTTGTCATTCTGTGGTAAGAAAGAAAATATTTTCAATTTGGGGGTTGATCTTGTCCTTGGTCACGGCACCATGTGGATTCATTAGTTTTATTTTATATTTACTGATTACACAGGTTGGTAATTGATATAGAATAATGTTCCAGAAATCAATTATTTCACCGTTCGACGAGGCACTGATTGTGATTCTATCTAGCATTCAGTTTTATGTGATAGACAATTGGGTACAAACAACAGTTTTGCAGTTTAACGCCCTAGGGTAGCATGGAGAATAGTCTCTGTTCTCATGGCGAATGGCTCAGATAGAAGTGGCAGAAAGCTTTTCGACTTAAGGAAATTGATGTCCAAATGTAGGTTGTTACAACTTTGCAAACAATTAGGAGTCAGTTAGACAAAGTCAAGCTATGGAGCGTATTAAAAACACTTTCTAATAATATTCACAAATCTTACCAGCTTCGATATTTCTAACACGATGATGGGGTTCATCAAGGAGTCCGCGTGGTGTGAACTTGAGAAACTGATATTTGATTTTATTCATTTTTCTCTGCAGATTTCCCCGATGTAAAGACAAGCATACGTGGGAACAGTTGGCACAGCTAGTACCTGAGTGGGACATGGGTGATGTCTCGAAACTGTTAACACTGTGAGAAAACGAATCGTTCACAAGAACAGAACCACCTTCATCTTTATTTCAGAATCACTCGGACACACTGGCACCTTATTCTTCTTTGCAGGTCTGTTGATGTCACTGTTACTTGAACTGTTCTCAGAACTATAAAAACACTTATTCAGATTGTTATCTGGATCTTTATTCTTATAGGAACATCTGAATAATCATCGTCGCAAATCTCTGAACATATTTTACGTTCGTTAAATTACTACAATACGAAAATAGTATCTATTTTACGCATCAAAATATAAACAAAATGCTAGATAGCCAAATTTTGGCCTACATGAAGACAATCAGTTCTGATACGTTGTCTGTTGGTGTAAACACCGAAAGAGACAAAGTAGTAACAATATATCACAGCAGATTCTATCCACACACAGCGTATAGAAAACATGAGCTATCATGACATCTGTCTATAACGGATGGCGTACGAAACACGCGTAAAATAGGCGTCTAAAACGTGTTAGCTGAGCTAGGAGGGAATGAACTTCTCTACATATTGTACTGCGATTTCAGCTCTGACTCTAAAGCTGCAACCTACATTTCGTCGACAGTGAGTAATAGATGTAGAAACGCTTCACTTTAAAGTTCAAATGTATGTTTCGCGAATACAGAAATATCCAAACTTTTTTCCTTTTGTTCGACAGTGTAGCAGTGAGACGCCGAGTTCACATAATTATTTCTCTAGTTAAGTCGAGTTGCAATTATTTAGTTTACTGGCGTTAGTGGAATCTCTGTGGTTTCAGTAGTTCATCCCCATTTTCTACAATAATCTTCTATCACAGATTTTACACGTTTTTCTTCCCTCTTCTTAGAACTTATGGTTTTGGGTAATAATTTATGCTTCATAAAAAATGAAAAAGATAAGGAACTGTAGTGTGGTCTATCTAAAATAACCACTAACGTCGCTTGCAGCACTGTGCATCGTCTGTAATTTTGCCATAACAAATTTTTACATAAATGGATGATATTGTTCCATCATTAGTGACTGACGTAAGCACCCTTCCAAATTCCATTTCAAGTAGCATCAGTTAAAAACAGAAAATGCTGTTAGTGCTAGTAAATAGTCAGATCTTTCTTTTTTTAGATCCCCATGCAGCTCGTTCTGAGCGACAATAACATTATTCAAACCAATTTCTAATTTAAAATTATATCCAGATGCCAGATCTAGGAAATGAAAGAGAAAATACAGTCTCACAGGTAAAAATTTTATTTTTAATGTTACAATAATATAAAAATATAAATAAATTATGAAATGTCTTAAACAGCATTGTAGATTCTCTTTGCCGTGACGCTTCCGAAGGTGTAAGTCTGCAACAAGAAATACATCAAGATCTTACTACAGTCCATAAACACAAACGAAATATTACAGTTGGCTGATCAATAGAATACATCAAATCTGTATTATTACCATCTCAAAATTAACCTCTAAATCAAGAGAACTTTTAAACTGGAGTGATATGAGCTTGGTAAAATGTGACGTACCACGACCAGCTGCTGAGGGCTGAAGCTCTTCTCTAGGGTCACGGTCTTGCCATCCTCGCCTTTCTCGACCTTGAGCAGCGTGTGGTCGTCCTTGAGTGAGACGGAGCTCTTCCACTTGTGGCCCAGGATCTCCTCTGCAAACTCCTCTCCCAGGTGGAACGTGACGCTTCTCTTGTGGTCCCCTGTTTGGGTTGTCTCTGTGTACTTGTCGCCATCCACAGTCAATGTCACTCGAGACTTCGTCTTCAGGGCCACCTGCTTGTGGGATGGGTCTGACACCCCTGCAAAAAAAGTACACTTAGCATATGGACACAAAATATTGTCGTTCGATTAGGGGAAAGTAACCTACTATCTCCAAGTTACAGTCTTCGACTACACATCTTGACGATACAACGAAATAGAAATAATTTGCCTGTATTTCTTTCTGCACCTCTTTAGCAGAGTCATATCTTAAAACTGCATACCAGAACCAGAAACTAGATAACTGTTTTCTTGCACACACTTTCTAATCTTATGTGATATATATGTGTGCCTTTTCTTCAACTAAATGTTTGAAACAAATATAAACAACTGAATATTGTAAGAGAAAATGGAATGGTTTTAATCTATATTGATTTATTAGTTCTATGCAGCTCAGTCAGCTAATGAGTAATTTAGCATAGCACTGTTGCCAATAGGAATTGGTCTAACCTACAATTCAGGCAGTATTTGTTTGTTCATGCACAGTGACATGTATCCCAAGTGAAGTAGGAAATAAGTGTGGACTGCTAGGTTCATATTTGCACTGACACAAGTCATGTGTGTGTGCTGTTGACGCCCATGAAACAGAGAATGGAGGGTGAAATACAATAACGATCGTAGCCTACTCCCATCAAAGAGCATCATTTGTATCATTTCTATCCATTCACCAAGTGAGCCACTGCCATATCACAGGACCTCACTCGATGAGTAATTGTCGGGCTTCATGGTCTGTTCAACACAATGGTGTAAAGTCTGGCCATCAGAAATCATATAATCCTCTTTTCTCTCTTTGACACCTAAATCTAACAATAAAATTTATTTACATATTATGTCTTGAACTGGCGACTACAAGAATACCATCGTGAAAACGTGCGTTAGGACAGTGAACTGTGTGGGAAAATACGTGTAGCTAGTAGAAGAGTATTACTGGGAAGCTTACAGACCTTCTTGGGTACACAAGTCGTATCAGTAAAGACTATCGGCTTCACTAAATGTTTGTCAGGTAATATTACCGAGGACTGTTACCAGACCTTGAACTGCACCTTCACACCATGAAACGTCTGATCAGAAAGGAAGGGGTAGTGGCAAACAGTTTACCACTGATATGTTCTTGTACTTTAGGACATGCTCTTATTTTTTTACTGTTAGAATTGTATGGTCTGTCGTCTGCATACTAGGCTGGAACGCACATTCCGCTAATGACACAACTTACAATCGCATGTACCATAGTGAAACATATACAGTTACGACATTCAGTCAAAATATGTACGATGTGGTCAATTTGAAAAACAACACTTGTATTGGTGGTTTATGCAATTCATGTCACACATTCTAAAAGACATGAACTGTGCATAAATTTCAAGAAATTTAAGGTGGAGATAGTGAATGAAAATAAAGATCAGACTGCACAAAAATGTAGGGGTTAGGTCCTAATAGCGGCTGTCAATGGTTGTATTGTACATGTAGTCTACATAGCACAGCAAGTTTCCCACATTGAATTACTAATTCCATGTCTATGTGGCCATGTAGTTTTGTTTGAGGTTCTGAAGACACAGAGCCTATGCTGCCCTCACAGAACCTATGATACACCACAAAGTTGAACTTAATTTTGAACTAAAGACAATCCATAGCTTGTGTTGTTGTAACTAGAGCAGTAATCTGATTTTAGCAGATCTCAAAGTGTTTGGCCTACACCAGATGTAGGAATAAACATTTTGTTTCTCTCGTTATATCTCGATGTAAGTGGCAAGGTCGACGGGGATGTTGGCATAACGGTGTGGTGTGACCTCCACACGCTATAGGAGCACCACAGGAACTCTAAAGCTGTACGAACTGACAGACATTGAAACCCAAATGCTTCTAAATGCGGGTCTAGTTTATTAACCAATAGGCCACCTCGCAATCAGCTAAACAGAGTTTGTCCTACTTTTCAACAGCAATAATACTGTGCTCCATGAAAATAGTTAAGTGGCTACGTAAACATCAGAAACGGGAAATAAAGAAGCAAAGATACGAGCATGGAACGTTTTCGTCACTGGAGTATTTGAAAGGAGAATTACATCACATGTTAGTCGATGATTGTTTTTTTACGATGAACAAGCACCAATAATTCTCTTATGGAATAATAACTTTTTTCTTCTGCCGTTCTAAAAAAGCCATAAAATTATCACGTAAACCGATCGTAATCCTTTCTGATAGTCAGTACTCACCGTAGACGTCAAACATGGCCTCAATATTCTGCTGGCTATCCAGGTCCAGCTCATACGTCTTCCCAGAGAACTGCTTCACCATTTTTCCGGCGGTTCTACGGAGGTTCTACGTACGTCAGTTGCGGTTCTGTGACTTCAGAAGTCCTAATGTCTTGTGGTGGAACACAAGATCTTTTATATTGGTGTAAACGGCTCCACGCCTTGTGTAGTCGTAACCGACAGAGATAAGCAAACTTCCTGCCGTAAAGTAGTAATTTCCCGCGTGCTATTTTGTGACGATCTGATTCGCTCCATTTGATTACAGAGATAATGCTGTTGTGCCATCTGAACTTCTTATCATAAAACGTAAGTGCTTGCTTCCTTGAGATTATCGTTCTCTCTTCCTGTAAGAGAACGCTGTATTTTCGATGCGTGTTAACTCTGTGCATTCGAATTGAAATTCATGTATTCTACAAGAAATGATTAGATTTGAAAGTAAATCATACTGCCCTGAAGGGAAAGTAGTATACTGACAACGGAATTTAGTGAAATCAAGTCTGGGAATTAGGTTAGTATATGAGATACTAGAATTGATGGATGGGTTTGCTAACTGAGCAGCTAAGTAAATGATTAGGGCTGAAGAATAGATATATAAGTGCAAACTGGCAATATCAAGAGAATCATATCTGGAAAACGGAAATTTATTAACATCAAATGTGAGTTTCAGACTTCACCCGCCTCTGTTGGGGGCACATGTCTGAAGTTAAAGTTTGAGTGAAAGTAAAATACGAAATATAAGCACTTCAGACAGGAAGAGATTGTAAGCCTTTTGAATATAGGGGAACTCGGGGCAGAACGGGATAGCGCGGCACAATGGGAAATTGCTATTTTCTAAATTGGACAGTGTTGCAACCTGTTGTATGGGCATGTAACTATTTCTCCGAATGGAAGGGAAGTGAGGGCAGCCATTCTGATTTAGTTTGAAGTGCGGGATCTAAGCGAATTGTTGTCCGTCGCGTTACCGCTTGCATTGTTCTAACGTTTGGTGAATTTCAACGCCAGGTAAGCTGTTAATTGTTAATTGTATACCCTAAAATGAGACATTCCCTTTAAGTGCATTGAATTTGTTACACGTTAGTTATTTAATGCATTTAAATAAGTCAGTTATTACACTCCATAAAAGTTGTAAACCTCAAAAGTGCTCCTGGGGCGGAACGGGACGGGGCAGAATGGGATAGTGTCCTGTTCTGCCCAGCCATATTTTGATGCAAGTAGAAAGCAAACCCAGCCTGGATGTTCATGGATGCCAGACTCTCCCAACCAGCTATGTTCTCCGAACAACTCAGCTTTCCAGATATCGCCCGAGGCTGTCATTCCTATCCCACTAATCTGTCAAAATATTCGGCGGACTACAAGACGTAAAGGAAAAACCGTCGTATTAACAGATTCTCCTTATAAGAAGGAACTGCAGAATGCTGTCGCACGTAAAGTAGGCCTACAGAAAGGAGGAAGGTGCACAAATATAAACAATGTCAGGACAGGTTCAATGCAACTTAAGACAAAAATATCAAACTGTGCACCCCCCACAAAAAAAAAAGAACAGAGGACATCAAAGACCTTAAGAAAAATAAAAGGAAGAATATGATGGAGAAGATAGAATCAGAGATAGAGGATGCTGAGTGTCTCTACTGTGGGGACTTCTACTCCGTTTCTAATGAGGGCTGGGTCGCATGCCACAGTGGGCACACAATTCATGTGCTGGCATAGACAGTGAAGACGAAGAGGAAACACTGCTTTGTGACTATTGTCGAGAGGACTAGTAGTTAGTGGTTTGGTGGTTATTAAGCATTGTACATTTTTCAGAATGACATTAAAATATTTTCTTATTTTGAAGAATGACTTTTTAATTGGTTAAATTACACATTCCGCAGGCTGAATTGCCTTTTATACAACATTTTGTCATATTTTAATACGATATTCGTAATTCAAATTCAACGTTTATGCAATAATTTAACAAAAAATACCCTTATCCCATTCTGTCCCGTGGGTGGGGCGGAGCAGAAAATATGCAAGAATTTCTTTGAAAAATTGTAAAAAATGCAAAATGTATTGTTTTAAGTGATTTTAAAATAAGGTACATTAGGTTACTCTACAAGGTG
This sequence comes from Schistocerca americana, assembly GCF_021461395.2. NCBI lineage: Eukaryota > Metazoa > Arthropoda > Insecta > Orthoptera > Acrididae > Schistocerca > Schistocerca americana. Next base: position 110,597,616 of record NC_060126.1, read on the forward strand.
TTTTTTTTATCACTTTAAGAAGTGTTTCCTTGTGTTCCCTTATTTTATAGAAATTGTTACACATTAAGTATCCCGTTCCGCCCCGAGTTCCCCTAGTGGCATAGTAGTACACTGACGATTAGATTGGTAGATCGCATAACATATGCGAGAAAAGAAATGTACGGCAGAATTTAAATAAAAGAAGAAGTCGATTGATATGGCAGAAATCGAGGCAGTAAGGATCTCTCGATTTCGTAATGAACTGTAGGAAGCATGATTGTACAGACAGACCAAGCCTTCACTATAGTACGCGGTCTGAAAACCATGTAGGTCGCAATATTTATGGAGACAAGGAGAGGCTAACACAGGATAGACAAGTGTGGGGACCTGCATCAAACCAGTCATCACAAATCAACCATGTTCTAAAACAGACAGTCCCCGAATGAATCATAAGCCAGACATTCTATACACTACAGTTTTAGTATTTGGATAATATATTTAGATGTGATATTAGTACTTCTTTATAAGTTCAGATGTGTGTAAATTACGTCTGGATATCGTTTGGAGGGAGTAACTTGTATGCACAAGTTCACACCTACACTTCGACATGTGTGCAGTCTGGAAATACTGTGAAAGAAAAAAGGGCCACTTTGTCCACTGTTCACCACGTGCCATGTAATAAGAGCCTCCTACTAAGCGACGAAATGTCACATAATCTGATCAGGATTTAAGAATTAAACAACATGCTCTCTTATTATGGTTGAATTTGTTTTCTTGGACAGTCTGTTTTATTACGGGAAAAGTACAGTATGGATTCTCCAACGAATATCTTTTAGAGAATCGAAATATGTCATGCTTTGAATCACACTATTTGCCATACCTGTTTCAAGAAATATTGTCTCAGTAAGAATGGTCCCCTAAGCATTTTTATTGTTCCTTCTTCGTATTAACTTATTTCACATGTTGTAAAAATGCATTTGGGAATTTTATGTTGTAATACAGGTAATTTCAAAATGTTTATAACATCATAACTATTGTGAAAAGGACGCCACTGATGGCATTATGCGAACATTTAATTAAAGTGAAGAAGTATTATAGCCGCTAATTATGAAGGTCTCCTGGACATTACAAAACGAGAGACTTGGTTCATAATAGGGTGTATGATCAGATGAACAGCAGCACGTGCTCTGCAGGTGTTCCCATGTCGGTCCAAAGTTTGTTATGGAGTTTTTGTGGTAGGGCGTTCCATTCCTCCACCAACGTCTTTGACAACTGCTCGATGCTTGTTGGTTCATGTGAACATGTTGCAGTACGTATCTCTACCGAATACCAGAAGTATCGATAGGATTTAAGTCGGGGAAAAAGGCAGGCCAGTCCATTCGCCATTTAGTCTCTTGTTACAAGAGCTGCTCTGCCTATACAGACCAATGCGGTTGCCCATTGCAATCCACGAATGTGATATCAGGATGACAATAACGTTTATCGGTCAGTGTACCATGTTCAAAGATTTGGAGATCAGTATATCCATCCAACATTCTGTCTCCCAACACCACACACGATGGCACCTGGGCTACCAAGGCGGATATGTTCGACATTGTTCATGGGTGCATTTCGTGTTTGCACATCTCACTGTACTAGGATATGAGGGTATGTCCGCAATCACTACTCAGACTACATATGCTCTCATCTGAGAAGAGCATGTGAGCCCTTTCCCTAGCTGATCCAGTCCCTATGCTCTTGACACCATCGCAAACGGTGCCGCCATGTATGGGTGGTCAACAGAGTACAGCGTACTGATAGTTGGACAAAGAGTCCCTCCCTATGCACCGAGAGAGATGACATAGTGGTTAGCACACTGGACTCGCAAAATGGTTCAAATGGCTCTGAGCACTATGGGACTTAACTTCTGAGGTCATCATTCCCCTAGAACTTAGAACAACTTAAACCTAACTAACCTAAGACATCACACACATCCATGCCCGAGGGAGGATTGGCACCTGGGACCGTAGCGGTCGCGCGGTCCAGACTGTAGCGCCTAGAACCGCTCGGCCACCCAGGCCGGCACATTGGACTCGCATTCGGGATGATGACGAGCGTTTCACCAATGACGAGCGTTTCACCAACAACTATAACCCAATATGTGGCTGTACGCTTTCCCGGCGTAAACTGTTGGTGAAGGCTTCTCGAGTCTCCAGCGAGGTGGTAGCGTCAATATCTCGCGACGTTTCGGGAAGTGTCATACTCGTCACCGTGGCTGGTGTTGTTGAGGCCCCCCAGCAGTGTCGGTGGCAGCAGGAGGGCTTTTGTTGCCCTGTGAAAGTAACCTGATCACAAGGATGTAGTCTCGCAAATATGTTGACTGAAGGGGGTGAACGGGGGGGGGGGGGGGGGGGGGGGGGGGAGCAATCAAAAAATTTCTATTTAGGAACATTGTTGTAGTGTATATGCAACGTGGGCAAGCCTGATGCGGATATGTTTGCATGCGATCAGTGTGCCATTCGTATCTTTTCGACGGGCATCCGAAAAATGCGGAAACATGAACTAAGACGACATTTTTACTACATACATCCAAACAGGACCGACGTGCTGTTATTATTTACTTGAATTCCGAAGAACAAACACTGGTAGACACACATCATGGAATTAGGAAAATGGATGGGGCGGCCTATCTGTCGAAAAGCACTGTTGTGGAATGCTGCAACAAGGGGCGCTGCTGTTCATGATAACACACGTCCCCATACAGCAAATGTCGTAATGCAGCAGTTTAGCCAACTCAAGTTGGAGACATTCGAGCAACAGCCCTATATTCATGTACCCTCCCCACGTGATATAACACCTTTGCTTCCTTAAAAAAAGGCCCCCAAAGATCGTAGTGTCCCGTCAGACAGGGATGTGCAGCAGGCAGTAACAGACCTCTTCAAGAAGAAGGACATGGTATCGGGTAACTTCAACCTAGTGCGTCGGTAGTATGATTGTCTCAATGGACATCGAGATTTATCCTTAGTGGTTTTCAAATTCTAGTCTGTATGGCCTTCGATTGGAAACTTTTTGATGGCTCTTTACATTTTGATTTTCAGCCATACGACGAAAAAGTTATATGCGCTATTGGTAGTCAACAATATCATCAGTAGATTCAAACTATCGATGTATCGATAGCACTGTCAGCTATCGCCGATCCCTGCTCAATCCAAAACCAACTATTGAAAATTGTTGGTCTTACTTCATTTCAGTAGTTTTGTTAACGAGTTTATTTCGTACTGGCAGTTGAATCTAATGTAAGTCCTGCTGTTTATTGTCTTGTTCTGTGTGCTGTTCTGATAGTTCCTAATTATGGATATGTTGTAACGAGAGAGTAGAGAAAATCTGATTTTCATTCGTCCGCTAGCGTCATGGTAAGTTTAAAATACGTAAGCATTACTATAATAGCCTAATAATTTAACAGCTGTTTGCCGTTGGCCCTGGGGTTGGTATTTGGAGACGGGTAAAACTTTGTGGCTGCAATATTTTAGTATTTCATAATGCCGCGGAACGGTAAATATCATTAAAAATAATATAAAATTAAATTTGGTGCATAGAAGTACACACCTGAATTTTCTGTGTCGCACAAAAATCTCGTTGATCAACACAAATATCGACCAAACGTCGATGGTTGCATTTGTTTACAAAATTTCCTCAAAACTTTATTATTATTAGCCCTAATGGCAAAATATCACCCGATCTTGTCACCCAGGCAGTACTCAATTATAAAAAAAAACCAGTTCCGATACGTAACCAGTGTGTGTGTGGGCGGGGGGGTTAGGAATTGCGGAAGGCCCACCACAACACATTCTGTGGTAAGTTCGTTGCTAAAAGATTTTTTCAGCACGCTGCTTGAATTCGTCCCTCCCTCCTTTCGTCCATAATCTATTTACGCTCTTGTAATACTATCATAACTGAAACCACGAATTCCCTGCACAATTAAATCCAAAAATATGCATGCATTCATGCAATGTCAGATGACGAAACAGCATGCAGTATCAGAATTTGATTTTTTGTTGTGATGTATTTTTGTTTGTTTGGAAACAATGTGCAATAACTAGGTTTTCCAAATTTTCCACCTAACATGGTAGTTCTGTGCCTAGAGCATTGAGCTATCAGTACCTGGACTTGAAAGGTGCTGTGTTTCGAATCCTCCTCTGGCAACCTTGAAAATGGATTTCTGTGGATTCCGATTTTCAATTTAGGCAAATGCTGGGATGGGTCCCTTATCATAGGTGACAGCCAATTCCTTACGAATTTCTTATTTTCCTGATAGATTCCTATTCCCTTGAAGATGCAACCTCTCTGATTAAATTAAAAAAATCTGCATCGAAGGCGAGCCAAACACCTCCTCAGAGACTACTGGCAGTAGAATCCATACTTACTTTCGATTGATGCTAGCGACCAGTATTTTGTACTATGTGTCTGTGCATAAAGATTGCTCACTTGTAGTGCGGAAATACATCATATTTTCCAGTGTTACCACAAGAAAGATGTTCTACTGTGAAAAGTCTTATTTGTAATATCCTTGCGCACTGATATCAACTATCACAACACTATCATATTTGTAAATAAACGTCATACAAACAACAATTTATGCTGTATATCGTAGAGGAGTTTATTGGCATCAAAGATTGTATAACCATATCATCGTGGGTAAATACGATTTTATTTATGAGTTTGCTTACAGTAGAAGACTAGCTGAAAATAATGCAGGAACCAATTTTAAGATCCCAAAACTGTAGCTTATAGAATTTATGTAATCCGTTTGCTTTGTAAATAAGTTTTATTGTTACAGTTTCAAGTTAGTAATAATAAATTTTTAAGAAAACTTGATCACTTGGGGAAGCTGAAGTATTGTAACGAAATTAAAGTTAGTTTTTAAAATTTGAGATTGAATCGAGTAAATCTGGGATGCTTTAACGTAGTGAAGAAATTATGGTTTGGGTTCACATAAGTCGTAAATTTAAATACAAGATTATAGTAGGAGAAATATAACCATTGTCAAAAGAGATTTGAACCCATTTAACTTTATATGTAATCCAGCTCAACGTTAAGATTCTTCTGCTCTGCGATGGTGATCCGCATACTAAAAGACTGAACTCTGTTTCATTAGCAAAGAGGCAATACATCATATTCGACTTTTAATTCATTTTTCAACAGAGTGAAGTTATCATACTACCAAATACAGAATAATGTAATTGCACAGTTTGGTATTTTCTCTACATAGATTGTTCTGAAACTATTCGTTCATATTAATACAGGGGGTAGAGAACATCAAAACAAATATATCTACATCTGATACATATGGTCCCTGACGGCAGTTACTGATGGTAGGAACGATTTACACAGAAGGTAGCTTAGCATACTAATTTCAGAACTGGCAGTCACACGAACTGCTCGAATGCGTGACTATTGGCCTGCATGCACGCAGTACATCGTTGGACCATTGACTGTGATGTGCATTTGAAGATTCATGGCATCTCCGGAATGGTACCAACAGTGGCAGTATTTCTAGTGACGATGTCTTCTTCAGTTTCCAGAACAATTTCGTCCACCAGTTGTTCCATATGACCTCAGAGGAAGAAATCCACACACATGAAGTTAGGTGACTTCGGTGGCCAGGCCACATGGACACCCTGGCCAAGTCATCGATTCTTGAAAGTGGGTCTCTGATGATTCCTCACAGCAATGTGAAGTGGGCTGGCATCCCATGGTGCTGGAAGTATGATATTTAGAGGTACATCCTGTAGAGTCTTGTACCATAAAGAAGCGAGGAAGAGGGTGTTGTTATAAGTGGCCAGTATCCTATTCTGCAACATATATGCACACGTGAATTAATATGGTTCTTTATTTACATGAACACTAATTTGTTACTTAATTGGAATAGAGTCATTTTTTATGGTACAAGCTCATCCATAATAGTCCTCTTTCAGACAATATCGGTGATCTTGCAGTAATTTGACGCTGTCTACTGTCATAGCCTGAGTCGCTAACAGGGCCCGCACTACAATGAATGACATATGTGAAACTGGAGTGTGAGTTAGTGACTGAGTTAGTGAGGCCATCCAGTCAGCAGTGTCGGCCTAAATACTTGCTGTCAATAGGGCGTTGGCGGCATGTTGCAAGCGAGTCTGTCTCTGGCCTCTCTTGAGATAGGCGCACTTGACTGAGTGCCTACTATCAATCTTCGCATTACATCTTTGCGGACAGGTGTTCTGGCGACAGCTTACGCCAGCACACATCCTCCAGCAGGTCTTGCGACACATGTTCCATGAAGATGCGGGATCCCTGTCCATTGAGGTGGACTAGAATAAATAAGGAGTATAGTCCAACCAGCCTAATAGCAAGAATGCTCGCCCACACATTAGCACTGAATCACTGTTGATCAACACGAGGTCAAGTAACACGTGGATTCACATGTGCCAAAAGATGCAAATTGAGGACATTTTAAAGTCAGTTCACAGTACCAGTCAGCGACTCTGACACAACAGCTTATGTCAGTACCACTAGCTAAATCTTCCGTAACAAGGCGACTTCACATTCCATGTATTATGTACTTGTCTTGATGTTCTCTGTCCCCTGTATTACCTGAAGGAGTAGTTTCGGAACATGGAGAACGTATGTTACACTTTTTTGATACAAGTGTTTCTTATTTTTTAGGTCAAATACTATTTATATGAACACCTCCCAAAAGCTCATTATGTAGATGACTAGATAAGTTTTTTCAGTATAATATAAAAAATATTATCCTTTTTAAGGTCTCCTTTAACAAACTACGCGCCCCCCCCCCCCCCCCCTCCTTTCACAAATGACTACATCCTAGCTTGAAGAAATACATCCCAAATATAGCCATATCGATATGCACTGAATCCTGGTATTTCGTTTCTTTCACAGTCGATTTCAAAATTTTGATAAACATTCTTCTTTCGTTGAAATGGGGAGAATTTGGAAGCATGGAATTTTGAAATCGAAATTTTCGGATTACCATTCCACACATCAAAAGAAGACTTGCGAGTAGTCTCCTTGAATAGAGCAGACCGTATGCTTGTGGAAGACAATTTTGTGACCTTAATCTTCATTGTATGGCATGAAGTTTCAAGTGGCAAAACAAAAGATAAGCGACTTCAGGGAAAAATAAATTGTAGTCACAACTGCTCTTCCATTTCTTCGTTATCTCCCATTAGTTAAAACTGATTAGTCGATAAGAGGCCCTTGAGCAAATTTAGAGAACCAGCATTTGAGGCTGACTGCAGTACAATTTTACTGCCGCCAACTTACATTTCGCGGAAAGACCACAAAGATAGATAAGAGAGATTAGGGCTCGTACAGAGGCATATAGGCAGTCATTTTTCCCTCGTTCTGTTTGGGAGTGGAACAGGGAGAGATGATGCTAGTTTTGGTACGAGGTACCCTCCGCTACGCACCGTATGGTGGATTGCGGAGTGTGTATGTAAATGTAGTAGATGAACGAAAGTCCACAGCGCGTACACGCGAGAGTGTGTGGTGTGCAACTTGCTCATCTCCGACTTAAACGTATGCACAAAGCGTTCAGCCTCGTCGTTCGACTGGGGCTGGAACGGGGCTGAGGTCAGATGGCGAATTCCATTATCAGCACAGAACGTTTCAAACTCTGAGGACACAAATTATGGGCCATTGTCGGAGACAATTTCAAGAAGGCCCTCAATGCAAAAAACAGACGTCCAAGTCCGAATAGTACTGGCAGGTGTAGTAGAAGACATAGGCACAACAGCCCGCAGCTCGTGGTCGTGCGGTAGCGTTCTCGCTTCCCACGCACGGGTTCCCGGGTTCGATTCCCGGCGGGGTCAGGAATTTTCTCTGCCTCGTGATGGCTGGGTGTTGTGTGATGTCTTTAGGTTAGTTAGGTTTAAGTAGTTCTAAGTTCTAAGGGACTGATGACCATAGATGTTAAGTCCCATAGTGCTCAGAGCCATTTGAACCATAGGCACAACAAAAGGTAAGTTGCTGTACGCGTCAATAACTATCAACCAGCGGGTGTCCCAAAAAGGACCTGCAAAATCAACATGAACGTGCTGCCAAGGCACAGCAGGAGTCGGCCATGCAAAGCATGGCGGGGAGCAGATTGATGCTCCGCGCAAGAGTGACAATTAGCAAGCAAATTCTCAATTTGTTTAACAATGCCGACCCAAGTGCAGTGACGACACGCTAATTGCTTCGTCTGCACTATACCCCAATGACCAGCGTGCAGTAAACGGAGGATTTCCGACTGCAACGAACGAGGTACAACCACACGAGACTGATCATTTTCTGTTCGTAACAAAATAACACCTTGGAGTACAGACAAGTTGTGACGTTGCGCAAAAAACATCGAACAAGTGGATCACGAATCTCCGTAGCAGATGGAGGCCATTGGGTACGAATATACTGCTAAAGAATCTGTAAAGAAGCATCGGCGGCCGTCGCAGAAGCAATGCGTCGAAAATCCACAGGAAAACCATCAGCTAATTCCTTATCCTGCGAATCAATAAACATGCATGACAATTCTGAAGAATCAAATTCGTCGTCAGGAGCGATAGGGAGGTGAGACAATGCATCGGCATTGCCATGCTGGGCCGTAGGCCGAGACAAAATTCCGTAATTATAGTTAGTAAAAAAAAGGACCATTGTTGCAACTTTTGTGCAATACGGGCTGGGACTGGCTTTGGCTGGCGAAACAACGACGTCAAAGGCATATGCTCAGTGACCAAACAGAACTTCCGAACTTGGCAACTCCATAGACAATAGCTAAAGCTTCTTTCTGGATTTGAGAATAGTTTAGCTGGCCAGAATTGCGAAAATTAGACGCAAAAGTGATCGGGCAATCGACAGAATTCATGCGGTGCGAGAGAACCGCTCCGATGCCGTGAGAAGTGCACTGACAGCCAAAACAACTGGTTTGTAGGGATCGAAAGGAATCAAACAGCCATCACTCAACAAAACAGATTTGAGCTTTTGGAAACAGCGTCGCATTCCGAAGACCAAACAAAAGGAATGTTCTTACTGCTAAGGCGATGCGAAGGCGCTACAATCTGCGCTGCATTTGGTATAAACCGAACATAATACGTAATTGTACCCAGCACAGACTGAAGTTCTTTCAAGTTCCTGGGTACCGGCAAGTCTCTAATCGCACTGAGATGTGATGGTGAGGGCTGGCTACTCTGTCCGTTAGTCATATGTCCTAAATGCTGAATATGTTAAATTTGGGAGGAAGCCGGACCTCTCTACCCATTGTACTCTGATTTCAGTTCTAACTCGAAGTCTATAACCCACATTTCAATAGTGAGTAATAGATGCTGAAAGTCTTCACATGAAAAAGCGAATGTCTGTTTCGTGTATGCAGAAATACCCTGTCATTTGTGTTTTTGTTCAGCAGAGTAGTAGATGGCCGGATTGCACACAAATGGTTCTCTAGTAGAAGTGATTTTCCATTAGTCAGTTTACTAACGTTAGTGGAACCTTTATGGTCTCAGTCGGTTCTCTCCACTTTCCATGACATTCCTCAGTCACAGATTTTACAGCTCTCACACACCTATCTTTTTTGGAACTTCTACTTTCAGGTTATCATTTATGCCTACCGAAATGCCTCAAAAACAATAAGGAATTCAACAAACTGTTCAATTATCTAGTGTGAACTCGCAACTAATAGCACTCACAGAACTGTACAATCCTGTGTAATTTTCTCGAGTAGAGTTCCTACATAAGTGTATGATATTGCACCTTCATCACTGACAGTAGTAAATATCTGTGCAAGTTTAATTTTAAGTAAGTATTTCTGAAAAACAGTGAGCGCTATTATTGTATCTAAACAGCGATTTCTCCTTCTGTTACTCCTGTAGCTCGTTCCAAGGTACAGTAACACAATTCAAACCAATTTGTAATTTAATATTAAACCTAGATGCCATATCTAGGAAATGAAAGAGAAAACCATGATTTACACATAGAAAATTTTATTTTTAATATTACAGTAATACAGCAATATAAATAAATTAGAAGATGAAATGAAATATCTTAAACAGCCTTGTAGATTCTCTTCGCCGAAACGCTTCCAAAGGTGTAAGTCTGCAACATAAAGTTCGTCGAGACATTAGTGCAGTACATAAACATGAACCAATCATTTCAAGTGACTGATAAATAAAAGACATGAAATCAATACTATTCCCACTGTGTAATCTCAAAATTAATCTCTAAATCAAGAGAACTTTGATATTGTGGCAGACGAGCCTGTCAAAAATTCTGTATTAGACTAGTAAGGACAGCTACAGATATGACATACCACGACCAGCTGCTGAGGGCTGAAGCTTTTCTCGAGGGTCACGGTCTTGCCATCCTCGCCTTTCTCGACCTTGAGCAGCGTGTGGTCGTCCTTGAGGGAGACGGAGCTCTTCCACTTGTGGCCCAGGATCTCCTCTGCAAACTCCGCTCCCAGCCGGAACGTGACGCTGGTCTGGTGGTTCCCTGTTTGGGTTGTCTCTGTGTACTTGTCTCCGTCCACAGTCAATGTCACTTGAGCCTTCGTCTTCAGGGCTACCTGCTTGTGGGCTGGGTCTGTTACCCCTGCAAAATAAGTACCCGTAGCATATGGACACAAAATATTGCCATTGGATTAGGGGAAGGTATCCTACTAAGTTACACTCTCTCAATACATATCTTGACGACAGAATGAAACAGAAGGTAATTTGCCTGTACTTCTTTCTGCACCCCTTTAGCACAGTGGTATTTTGAAACTGCATCCAGAATCAGAACCAGAAACCAGACATCTCTTTTACTTTTTCCACACACTTTGTAATTGTATGTGCTATATGCTTGTGCCTTTTCCACAACTAAATGTTTTGAAACAAACATAATCAGCTGAGCATCGTAGGAGTAATTGGAATGATTTGAAGTATGTACTACTTTGTGATCTCTAGGTAATTCAATCAGCTAATAAATAAATTACTGTGGCACAGTTTCCATAACAAATAGGTCTAACCAACAAATTGGGCGGGTTTTGTTTCTTCGTGCACAATGACACATTTCCTCAGTGAAGTAGGAAGTAAATATTTTAGTTAACTATGGACTCCTGGATTCGTATGCGTAGTAATATGTGTCATGTGTGTGTTGTTGATGACGATGAAACACAGAACGAGGTGAGGGGAACGCGGTGACAATCACAACCTACTCGTATCAAAGAGTTCCATCCGTTCACCAGGTGAGCCGCTGTCATGTCACAGGTCCTCACTTATTGCATAATTGTGGATGTCTCATGGTCAACTTAAGACATGGCGTAAAGTTAGTACAACTGAAAACTTACTCTTTTCTCCCCTTGACAGCTAAATCTAACAATGAAAATTTATTTTAATGCTAGGGTTCCGAATGTTGACTCGAGCTGAGCACCATCGTAAAAACTTGCGGTACGACAACGGGCTTCGGGAGAAATCGCCTTTTGTTAGTAGGGGAGTATTGCAGGGAAGCTAACAGACCTCTTAGGCATTACCAGAAAAGAATACTAGCTTCACTATCTGTTAGAGAATATTACCGAGGACTAATTCTAGACTTTGAACTGCGTCTTTACACCGTAAGAAATCTGATCAGAGTGTAAGGAGCATTGGGAAACAGTTTGCCACTGTCACCTTCTTGCACTTTGGCGACTTTCACCTATTTGTTTACTGTTAGAATTGTATGGTCTGCAGTCCATATACTACGACAGAGGGCACATCCAGTTAATGACAAAAGTAACAATCAGTGTTATAATAATTATACATACACAACCACGACATTCAGTCATAATATGCACAATACAGTTAGCAAGAACAATACCCATTTGAAGAATAACAGCTCTAGTGATGTTTTATGCGGTTCATGTCCATAGCTTCTGTAAGATATGGACTGGGCATAAAATTGAAGAAATTTAAGGTGGAGATAGTAAGTGAAAAGAAGGTAGAGAATGTACGAAGACGTAGGGGTTCGGTCCGAATCACAGCTGTCAGTGGTTAGGACGTACATGGAGACTACATAGCTTGGCAGATTGCCTAGATTGTATTGCTGTTTCCTTGTCTGTATGGTCCCGTGATTATCTTTCAGGTTCTGAAGATACAAAGCCTATGTTACCCTTACAGAACGTTTGTTAGTACTAACGTTATGCTACACTATAAAGATACAATTGACATCTGAAGATAAGCTATAGCTACTGTTGTTATAACTAGAACACTAATCTGATTTTTTCAGTGCTAGAAGTGTTTGACCTGCGCAAAACCTACGAATAACAGTTGTGTTTCTCTCGTTTATGTAGCGTTGTAAGTGTCAATGTTGGTGAAGATCTGGACGTAACTGTGGAGTGTGAGCTCCACACGCTACAGGAACACCACAGGAACTCTAAGGCTGCATGACCTGATGGGCATTGGAACCCAAATGTTCCTGAACGCGAGTCTAGTTCTCAACCAATACGCTACCTCACAAGGTCGGCTAAACAGCGTGTATTCTAGTTTTCAACAGCGACAATAACGTTTTTTTAGCGTCACAAAGAAACCAGCAAATGAGCACATAATACGACGATCTAGATAGTCTATACTCACCGTAGACGTCAAACATGGCCTCAACATTCTGCTGACTATCCATGTCGAGCTCGTAGGTCTTCCCAGAGAACTGCTTCACCATTTTGCAGGCGGTTCTACTGATGTCGGCTGTAGCTGGGTGACTTCGGAAGTCTCATGCCCTGTGATCCAGCAAAAGCTCTTTCATACCGGTACACAGCTGCAAGCCGAGTGCAGGTGTGACTGACAGAGATAAGCAAACTTCCTGCTGTATAGTAACGACTTCCCGCGTACAAAGTTCCGATTCATTCCATTTGACGGTTACAGAGATAATGCACCTTGTTAATCTCTTGTAATATATCTTAAGTGTTTTCTTCCATGAGATTAACTTTTTATCTTCGTGTAAGAGAACGCTGCATTAACGTTGCATGTAAACTCTACGCCTTAGAATTAAGCTTCATAATATGCTTTGCAAGAAAGAAACATACCTGAAAGGAATTGATAGTGTTTTGAAAGAGGTTACCAATTCAACATTAACAAAAGTAGAAAAATGATAATGGAGTTTAGTTAAGTCAGGAAATTAGATTACGAAATGACATACTAAAAGCTTTGCTAACTGAGCAGCAAACTAACAATCTAATTGACGAGAGCCAAAGTAGAAACGATACAAAAGCAGACTGGCAATATCAAGAAAAACATTTCTGAAAAATAGAAATTTATTAACATCAAATATGAATTTATAAAAATCAGAAGTTTTTGTCTGAAGTTAAACCTGGTGCGAAGATAAAACACGAACGATACACATTTCAGGGTAGAAGAAGGATTTGAATGAGATGCCGCAAAGAATACTGAAGACTAGATTTGTAGATCGGATGGCTTATGAGGGAAAAGAAATTTATCGCAAAACTTGAATTACACATGACACCGATTAATATGCCACATTTTATCAACAAATCGTCAATTTGGTAATGACTGAAGGGGGCATATATTGTAGAGACAGGCCAAGGATTCACTATAGTAAGCCGTCTGAAATGGGGGTAGTTTGTAATAGTTACACAAAGACGAAGAGACTTGTACAGAGCAGATTAGTGTGGGGAACCTGCACGAAACCCTTTGCACTGAAGAGCACAACTAAAACGTGTTCTAAAACAAATGATTCCCGAAGGGCTCATAAGCCAGACTTTATGCAAGGTGGTCCATTGATCGTGACCGGGCCTAATATCTCACGGAATAAGCGTCAAACCAAAAAACTACAAAGAACGAAACTTGTCTAGCTAGAAGGGGGAAACCACATGGCGCTATGGTTGGCCCTCTAGATGGCGCTGCCATAGGTCAAACGGATATTAACTGTGTGTTTTGAAATAGGAACCCCCATTTTATTACATATTCGTGTAGTATGTAAAGAAATATGAATGTTTTAGTTGGACCCCTTTTTCGCTTTGTGATAGATGGCGCTGTAATAGTGACAAACATATGGCTCACAATCTTAGACGAACAATTGGTAACAGGTAGGTTTTTTAAATTAAAATACAGAACGTAGGTACGTTTGAACATTTTGTTTCGGTTGTTCAAATGTGATACATGTACCTTTGTGAAGTTATCATTTCTGAGAACGCATGCTGTTACAGCGTGATTACCTGTAAATACCACGTAAATGCAATAAATGCTCAAAATGATGTCCGTCAATCTCAATGCATTTGGCAATAAGTGTAACTACATGCCTCTCAACAGCGAGTAGTTCGCCTTCCGTAATGTTCGCACATGCATTGACAATACGCTGACGCCTGTTGTCAGGCGTTCTCGATGGATCACAATGGCAAATATTCTTTAACTTTCCCCACAGAAAGAAATCCGGGGACGTCAGATCCGGTGAACGTGCGACCATGATATGGTGCTTCGATAACGAATCCACCTGTCATGAAATATGCTATTCAATACCGATTCAACCGCACGCGAACTATGTGCGGGACTTCCATCATGCTGGAACTACATCGCCATTCTGTCATGCAGTGAAACATCTTGTAGAAGCATCGGTAGAACATTACGTACGAAATCAGCATACATTGCACCATTTAGATTGCCATCGATAAAATGTGGGCCAATTATCCATCCTCCCATAATGCCGCACCATACATTAACCCGCCAAGGTCACTGATGTTCCACTTGTCGCAGCCATCGTGGATTTTCCGTTGCCCAATAGTGCATATTATGCCGGTTTACGTTACCGCTGTTGGTGAATGACACTTCGTCGCTAAATAGAACGCGTGCAAAAAATCTGTCATCGTCCAGTAATTTCTCTTGTTCCCAGTGGCAGAACTGTACACGACGTTCAAAGTCGTCGCCATGCAATTCCTGGTGCAATCGACGTTGATGTAGCACTCTCAACACCGACGTTTTTGAGATTCCCGATTCTCGCGCAATTTGTCTGCTACAGATGTGCGGATTAGCCACGACATCAGCTAAAACACCAACTTGGGCATCATCATTTGTTGCAGGTCGTGGCTGACGCTTCACACGTGGCTGAACACTTCCTGTTTCCTTAAATAACGTAACCATCCATAGTCCAGGATACCGAGCAGCATACATAGCACACGCCCGTTGGGCATTTTGATCACAATAGCCATACATCAACACGATATCGACCTTTTCCGCAATTGTTAAACGGTCAATTTTAACACGGGTAATGTATCACGAAGCAAATACCGTCCGCACTAACGGAATGTTACGTGATACGACGTACATATTCCTTTTTAACTTTACAGCGCCATCAATCACAAAGCGAAAAAAGTGGTCCAACTAAAACATTCATACATCTTTACGCACTACACGAATATGTAATAAAAATGGGGGTTCCTATTTAAAAAAAACCTAGTTGATATCTGTTTGACCTATGGCAGCGCCATCTAGCGTGCCAACTATAGCGCCATTTCGTTTCCCCCTTCACGCTAGACGAGTTTAGTTCTTTGTAGTTTTATCGCTTGATGCTTATTTCGTGAGATATTTGGGCCGGTCACTATCAATGGACCACCCTGTATATACTTCGCTTGTGGGGTCTGTGTAATGTATTTGCATTCTATATCATGTTAACACAATTTTTTTAGTTCAGATGTGTCTGGACTACGAGTGTAGAGGGTTTGAAAGGAGTAGCTTGTATATAGAAACTCACATCTACACTTTCACTTGAATGTGCTTTGCGAATATAGTGAGAAATGAGCTCAAGTGAATTATAACTTTGCTATGTCTTTTGGACTTGGCTAAGTTAGAGATCACGAGAAGAGTTCGTACATTGTTCGCCATGTGCCATGATGAAGCACCTCCTACGAAGCCACGAAACCCTCCTAACTCTTAATCTTATCAGGATACAAAAATTAGCTACGCTGCTCCCTTATTATGTTTCAGTTTGTTTCCTTGGGCAGTCGCTATTATTACAGGAAACGTTCGGTACAGATTCTCCAATAAACACAATCAAAATTCCTCATATTCCGTGCACAATGTCTGCCATAACTGTCTCAAGCAATAATGTCTTATTGCGAACAGTTCCATAACTATGTTTATTGTTTCCAGAATGAGATTTTCTCTCTGCAGCGGAGTGTGCGCTGATATGAAACTTCCTGATAGATTAAAACTGTGTGCTGGACCGAGACCCGAAGTTGGGACCTTTGTCTTTTGCTGGAAGTGCTCTACCATCTGAACTACCCAAGCACGACTCACGCCCCGTCCCCACAGCATTACTTCTGCCAGTATCTCGTCTCCTACCTTCCAAACCTTACAGAAGCTCTCCTGCGAACCTTGCAGAACTAAAACTCCTGAAAGAAAGGATATTGCGGAGACATGGCTTAGCCACAGCCTGGGGGATGTTTCCAGAAAGAGATTTTCACTCTGCAGCGGAGTGTGCGCCGATATGAAACTTCTTGGCAGATTAAAACTGTGTGCGGGACCGAGACTCGAACTCGGGACCTTTGCCTTTCGCTGGCAAGTGCTCTACCATCTGAGCTACCAAAGAACGACTCACGCCCCGTCCCCACAGCTTTACTTCTGCCAGTACCTCGTCTACTACCTTCTGTAAGGTTCGCAGAATAGCTTCTGTAAAGTTTGGGAAGTAGGAGACGAGATACTGGCAGAAGTAAAGTTGTGAGGACGGGGCGTGAGTTGTGCGTGGGTAGCTCAGATGGTAGAGCACTTGTCGGCGAAAGGCAAAGGTCCCGAGTTTGAGTCTCGGTCCGGCACACAGTTTTAATCTGCTAGGAAGTTTCAAGTTTATTGTTGCTTCTTCGTATAACTTATCTCATGACTTCTGCAAATTCACGTTCGAATTTTATGTTGACAATAAAATTATTAAGATTTTTGATGATATAAGGGTAATTTTGTAATGTTTAGAAAATTACAACCGTCGTGAAAAGGATGCATCTCATGGCGTAACGCAAACATTTAATGAAAATGAATAAACGGTAGAACCTCAGTTGCAATGAAGTCACCGCGGATTATGACGGTTCCCTGGACCTTACAACAGGTGGCACATGGTAGGGTGTGTGATCGCTATGGACAGCAGTGCATGTTCTGCTACGTGCTGCAATGCTGGGCGCAAGGCTGATAAGAAATTCTTGTGGTGGGGCGCTCCATTCCTCTACCAGTGCACTTGACAACAGGTGGATAGCCCACCCTCCACCGCATCCCACACGGGCTCGATGACATTTAACACGGAGTATGGACAGAGCAGTCAATTTACCGTTTAGCCTCTTGGTCGAAGAGCACTCACAACCGTGCAATTCGATACGGTCTCGCGTTGCCATCCATGTAAATGATATCGGGGTCACAATGACGTGACCGGTGAGTTACCATGTTCAAAAATTTGACGATCATTTAACACCATAGCTTAGACATTACATGCGTTTTGTTGATTCATTTAGCTTTCAATTTTGTTCGACATCCCAACGTTGAACTTCTGTAATTAGTGTACGATTAATTCGATACTGTAATGAAGTGTAATATCTGTAATATGCACAATATGAGCAAACGATCTTTTGTCGTCCTCATATAATCTCCTTGGTTATCTTTAAAATTGAATAATTTCATTTAAATAATTTTGTTTAGAACTATCTATATGTGCAAATGATATGTTTTGTTTAAAATGATTGTTTGCTGTTATGTAAACTGCTGAGCTTCACTTAGGATTCTTAGTTATGTTATATGTAAAAGGTATTGTGGTTCCCCTCGGGAACGGAACTTAGTAGCGCGCGCAAATTGTGGTTGGCCTAGGTAGAAAAGGTGGAATCAAGAGTCAATCTGGAACGAGCTACTAAACTGTGAACAGCCCATGTAAAAGTTGTATATTGTGCTGGTTCCGAGAGAGGCTTTTCCTGACGTTTTCCAATGCCTCGGATGGATGGACAAAGAGCTGGAATTATTCTGAAATTGGTATCTATCATCGCTAATAAGAAATGACAGAGTCCAGCAATTCTACCTGCAAATCTACCTAACAACACGCAATCGCCACCACATTGCGCAATTACTGTAACGGAACACTATAGTAATGTACAGTGAAGGATCAGCTTGTTGGATGTGATAGTGTGCTCAAATATACGGTAATTTATAACTGAATTTATGTACCTACCCTTATTTTTTTCCTTATCATAACACCCCTCAGATTCCTCTCCGTTTGAACTAAAGTGATTACCGAGTGTCCTTACTGAAAGAACATTAAAGCCCAGTGTTTTACTAATTAATGTCTCTTGAACATAGTAAAATGAAAGTTAAAGTTAATGTGGCAAGAAAGTGAACTAAAGTAATTGATGCTTGCAGAAAATAATTTTCCCATTAAAACTGCTTATTAATATGTTGTTGCCAACTTCAAAATTATACGTTCTTAATACAGGCTTATAAAGTTTTGCTTAGTAAATGATCACATTGCTGCCTGATGTAAATCGCAAAAGGTGAGTCAGTATCTTATAAATATGTTAATTTTGTGTCTCACTGAAGTAAAATTTGAAAACTACAATTGTGTAAAGTTATATACCCATGCTTGCTAAGCACTTGTTTCTCTTGTGTATTGAAAGTGCATATTAACAGTGTAATAGGATCCACTGTTTATGTTTTGTACTCATGATAATTAACAATTAATAGAAAGACCACTATTTATGAAAACAATAACTTCTTTATTCAAAAGACAGTGAGAAGTGATTTGTTAGTGAAATACATTTAACTTTCATTCTAAATAGAAAAGTAATTAGCTGAGGGAAACTTAACCTATGACCAGTTCATAATTTTGCAGTAAACTACATTTACAATTTTTTGTCAGGTAGGAAAATGTTTGAAAGGTAATGCTGAACCTATGTCCAATTTATGATTCTACAGTGAGTATTAATACTAATGTTATAAAGACCATTCAGTTTGAATAAGCCCTGAAAGTAATAGTGTGTATTGTTATCTGTTATATTTATGTAAATAGTTTGTTCTGCTCTAGCTGTTAGTTCTAACCTTAACGTTAACATATGAAGGTGTCAGAGTTCATTGTACTCGCGTGTGGCAAACTATAGGTTGTGTTTGCCCGTTAAAGTTATTCATACTTATTTTCTTGAACAGTAATGTCAATCATTCTCTTGCGTAATTAGGCTGGCGACCGTTTTCCTTATTCTTTGAAGAGTGTAGATATGTAAAATATTGTTTGTTTCTGACTTTCACTTCCGATAATCCACTTCCGTTGGGCACAATACGATCAATATAACAAAATTGCTCTCAGAGGGTAACACTGCGCTGTTGCGTTATACCATAATTGCTTTAACATGATAGCTTTATTTCACGACCTGCCTTCAACTTTATGGTTATAGTGTTGTAGTAGCAGACAGGAGTGTTATAATCAGTAAGCCCATTCAGCATCGGACTCATCCACACCATAACACCTGGACTTCCGAAACGCTCATATTTCACGTTGTTCATTGGTGCATTTTGTGTTTCCGTCTCTCGCCACATGAGGGTACTTCGAGAATCACTACCCAGATTGTACCTTCTCTCATCCGAGAAGAGCACGCGACCCCACACCTCGTTGGTCCAATCTGTAGTCTCCTGGCTGCGTCGCAAAACGGTGCCGCCGATGTGTGCCTATCAACGGAGTACAACGTACAGATCGCCGTGCCATTGTCGAGGGTGAGATTCCGTGACTGGCAGTTCTGTTATAAGTGGTTTCTACTGCTCCCGCTGTTTCACATGATTCCATTCTTGTCTGTTGTTCAAAGTAGCGGTCACCTGCTCTGTAGCCGACCGTTGTCAACCACCTCATGTCATTCGGTGGTTCGAAACGCTCTTCATGTTCGTGAATTATGTTGTGAGCAATACCGATTTCCTGGACTACACCAGTCACACTTCTTCCTTCTCATTGTTCCCAGATGATTCGTCCCCTTGTCAGTCCATCCTGATGTTGGATTTGGGTCGTGATGTAACTAAAAACATCATAACAGTGCACCATAACTGCTCGTTGAGTGACGAATACTGTCTTTTCTCACTCCTTATATTGCATCGTGTTGCGGGACTCGCCCCATTTCGTGCTATAGTTACAATGACGTCATGCCATGTGACACCCAACTTCCTGAGCATGACTGTCGGACGTATGCTCCCTCATTTTCATTTATTCCGAGCGCGTAGCTAATATGTTATGTGACTTTATCTATCTCATCCTTAAGTTATGCAGAGTACTTTAAATGCAATATTCGAGTTTTCGTTAAAACTGCATTTGCGAACTCGTGGTCCGTCTAAAATACACTGGAATTGACGTTGCGACAATCCACTGTATATTTCAGTAACAGACTCACTTTTTTGTTGAACTAATTAAGAGAATACTTTATCTCCTATTAAATAGATGAAAGTACATACTACGAAACAGAGACTTTTTGTAATTTCAGTCAAAATTGTGATGAATAAATCGATGGTCTTCTCCTCCACACGAAGGTGTGCAGATTTCCCACTTCTACATCTACGTGCTTATTCTGCAAATCACGCTGAAGTGCCTGTCAGAAGATTCATCGAACCACCTTTACAATAATTCTCTATTATTCCACGCTCGAACAGCGCGCGGAGAAACGAACATATGTGTCTTTCCGTCCGAGCTCTGATTTCTCTTATTTTTTGTGATGATCATTTTTCCATATATAGGTCGGCACCAAAAAAATATTTTCGCATTCTGAGGAGAAAATTAATGATTAAAATTTCGTAAAAGATCACCCGCAACGAGAAGCGCCTTTGAGCGCCTTTGCTTTTATGACGTCCACCCGAAATCCTGTATCATGTCCGTTACACTCTCTCCCCTATTTCTCGATAGTAAAAGAAGTGCTGCTCTTCTCTGAACTTTTTTGATGAACTCCGTTAATCCTATATAGTAAAGAACCCGCACCGTCCAGCAGTACTCCAAAACAGGACAGACGAGCGAAGAGTAGTAGATCTGTTGCATCTTTTAACAATATTAATCACATTTCTACGAATATTTTTATACAGTTGTCGATATTCTTCAGATGAATGACACAAGTATTTCTGAAACTATTGAAACAGCATGTTTTGACGTTACTTGCTGTTGCACATAATTCTGACGATCGCAAGAGAATCACACATAGCGGGGAAGATACCAAATGACATTTGCCAAGGTTGAAGGTATACTATCTTCATTTCTAGCATAACTGGAGCTTTCCACCAATGACTATAACCCATGGTGACACGCGTTCGGCCATCCTTCCAGTCGCCAATTGCCTACACATGAAGAATAGGGCGTACTTACACACAGACTCTCAGATGTTTCTTTCGTACATCTCGAACCAGCCCAGAAGTGAGGAGAATCTGTTCACTGGTTGCAAGAGCAGTTGGTCGACTGAATCGTAAAATATGCAAGCGACCACCATGCATTTCTTTAAAGTAGCTATCACTAACTTCAGTACATTTTCCTGTCTACCCACTTAGTGGAAATGTGCTTCAGTGCGGTGATAACGAAAGCTAGAAAGAGAGATTATATGTGTGAAAGAGGCTACTTTGTAGGTTAAATTGACGAAGTTTAAAGCAGCTATTCCAATATGAACATTTTTTAATCATACCCACATGAACACTTAATGCCACATGCCCATTCTTTGTCCTCTTCCTCATTGTCATACTGTAGGTATTACAACTATTATTATTATTATTATTATTATTATTATTATTATACTTTCCTTTCTCAGATGTTATGTCTGGTTAAAAATGGAAAGTGATGCGAACCTTGATCAAGCGTGACTTCCTTTTAACTGTACGGTATATGTTACATTGCATTTAGGAACTTTCGGGTAATTGAACATGTATCAATAATTACACATTTCTGTAGTTGTATATATAAGTTTGGATGTAGCTGTATTGCGTTGATTTACTGGTGGATATCGTGTGGTATGACTCCTGTAGTTGATAGTATAATTGGTATAACGTCAACTTTATCCTGATGCCACATGTCCTTGACTTCCTCAGCCTGTTTGATGTATTTTTCAATTTTTTCTCCTGTTTTCTTCTGTATATTTGTTGTATTGGGTATGGAACTTTCATATTTCGGTTAGTTGTGTTAATTTCTTCTTTTTATTGGTGAGTATGATGTCATGTTTGTTATGTGGTGTTGTTTTATCTGTTATAATGTTTCTCTTCCAGTATAATTTGTATTCATCATTCTCCAGTACATTTTGCGGTGCATACTTGTATGTGAGAACGTGTTGTTTTATTAGTTTATGTTGTATGGCAAGTTGTTGATGTATTATTTTTGCTACATTGTCATGTCTTCTGGGGTATTCTGTATTTGCTAGTATTGTACATCCGCTTGTGATGAGATCTACTGTTTCTATTTGTTATTTGCAAAGTCTGCATTTATCTGTTGTTGAATTGGGATCTTTACTAATATGCTTGCTGTAATATCTGGTGTTTATTGTTTGATACTGTATTGCAATCATGAGTCCTTCCGTCTCACTGTATATATTGCCTTTCTTGCCATGTGTGGCTGTGTGGCTGTGTTAGATGATACGGGTGCTTGCCATGTAGTGTTTTCTTTTTCCAATTTACTTTCTTCGTATCTGTTGATGTTATGTGATCTAAAGGATTGTAGAAGTGATTATGATATTGCAGTGGTGTAGCCGGTGTATTTATATGAGTTTCTGCTCGTTCTAGAAAGAATTTTCTTAAATTGTCTACCTGTCCATAATGTAGGTTTTTTATGTCGATAAATCCCCTTCCTCCTTCCTTTCTGCTTAATGTGAATCTTTCTGTTACTGAATGTATGTGATGTATTCTATATTTGTGGCATTGTGATCGTGTAAGTGTATTGAGTGCTTCTAGGTCTGTGTTACTCCATTTCACTACCCCAAATAAGTAGGTCAATATTGGTATAGCATAAGTATTTATAGGTTTTGCCTTGTTTCTTGCTGTAAGTTCTGTTTTCAGTATTTTTGTTAGTCTTTGTCTATATTTTTTTTTAGTTCTTCTTTAATATTTGTATTATCTATTCCTATGTTTTGTCTGTATCCTAGATATTTATAGGCATCTGTTTTTTCCATCGCTTCTATGCAGTCGCTGTTGTTAACCAATATGTAATCTTCTTGTTTAGTGTGTTTTCCCTTGACTATGCTATTTTTCTTACATTTGTCTGTTCCAAAAGCCATATTTATATCATTGCTGAATACTTCTGTTATATTTTGTAATTGGTTGAGTTGTAGATTTGTTGGTGCCAGTGGTTTAGGATCATGCATGTACAGCAAATGTGTGATTTTGTATTGGTATGTTCCAGTAATATTGTATCCATAATTTGTATTATTTAGCATGTTGGATAGTGGGTTCAGAGCAAGGCAGAACCAGAAAGGACTTAATGAGTCTCCTTGGTATATTCCACACTTAATCTGTATTGGCTGTGATATGATATTCTTTGAATTTGTTTGGATATTAAGTGTGGTTTTCCAATTTTTCATTACTATGTTTAGGAACGGTATCAATTTAGGATCTACCTTGTATATTTCCAATATCAGTAAGAACCATGAGTGGGGTACACTATCAAAAGCTTTTTGGTAATCAATGTATGCGTAGTGTAGCGACCTTTGTTTAGTTTTAGCTTGATATGTCACCTCTGCATCTATTATCAGTTGCTCTTTACATCCTCATGCTCCTTTGCAACAGCCTCTTTGCTCTTCATTTATAATTTTGTTCTGTGTTGTATGTGTCATTAATTTCTGTGTAATGACTGAAGTTAATATTTTGTATATTGTTGGTAGGCATGTTATGGGGCGATATTTAGCTGGGTTTGCTGTGTCTGCTTGATCTTTAGGTTTCAGATAAGTTATTCCATGTGTAAGTATATCAGGAAATGTGTATGAGTCTGAAATGTAACTGATAAATAATTTAGCTAGATGTGACTGTGTTGAGGTGAACTTCTTTAGCCAGAAATTTGCTATTTTATCTTTTCCAGGGGCATTCCAATTGTGAGTAGAATTAATTGCTTGGGTGACTTCATGTTGTAAAATTATCACTTCAGGCATTTGTGGTATCATCTTGTATGTGTCGGTTTCTGCTTGTACTCATCATGCATGCCTGTTATGCTGTACTGGGTTTGACCATATGTTGCTCCAGAAGTGTTCCATGTCTGTTACGTTTGGTGGATTGTCTATTTTAATGTGTGTGTTATCTATTTTCTTTCTATTTTCACTTTTTTTGTATCTTCTAAGTCATTTGGCCAATGCTTGTAATTTCTGTTTCTTTTCATCTAATTGCTCTATCGCTTCTTGTTGTGAGATTTTACCTAACCTTTTTCGCTTTTTGTCTGACATTTCATTTCTTATAATTTGTGTTAGCTGTCCGATGTCTTTTCTCAGTTTTTTCTATTCTGATCTGTAGCCAGTGTTGCCATGCTGGTTTTGTGGGTTTCTTCTGCGTTTTGGTTGGTTCTGATCTCTGCCTAGTGTGTATATTTAGTGTAGTGAGTGCTCCTATATAAACCAGTAGTTGTAACTCTTCCATGGTTGTATTTTCATTTATTTTGTTGTGCATGATTATGTTGATAGTTGTTATTGTTGTTTCGACCTATGGGTTATTTGGTGGTCTATACAAGAATGGTCTAATGTCTGTATCTGTGTCTTTGCATTCTATATAAGTCAGCTGAAATTTTTCTTTTATATCTAACATGTCCTACCCCCATCAACCATAGACCTTGCCACTGGTGGGGAGGCTTGCGTGCCTCAGCGATACAGATGGCCGTACCGTAGGTCCAACCACAGCGGAGGGGTATCTGTTGAGAGACCAGACAAACGTGTGGTTTCTGAAGAGGGGCAGCAGCCTTTTCAGTAGCTGCAGGGGCAACAGTCTGGATGATTGACTGATCTGGCCTTGTAACACTAACCAAAACGACCTTGCTGTGCTGGTACTGCGAACGGCTGAAAGCAAGGAGAAACTACAGCCGTTATTTTTCCCGAGGGCATGCAGCTTTACCGTATGGTTAAATGATGATGGCGTCCTCTTGGGTAAAATATTCCAGAGGTAAAATAGTCCCCCATTCGGATCTCCGGGCGGGGACTACTCAAGAGGACGTCGTTATCAGGAGAAAGAAAACTGGCGTTCTACGGATCGGAGCATGGAATGTCAGATCTCTTAATGGGGTAGATAGGTTAGAAAATTTAAAAAGGGAAATGGATAGGTTGAAGTCAGATATAGTGGGAATTAGTGAAGGTCGGTGGCAGGAGGAACAAGACTTTAGGTCAGGTGAATGCAGGGTTATAAATTCAAAATCAAATAGGGGTAACGCAGGAGTAGGTTTAATAATGAATAAAAAAAATTGGAGTGCGGGTAAGCTACTACCAACAGCAAAGTGAACGCAATATTGTGGCCAAGATAGACACGAAGCCCATGCCTACTACAGTAGTACAAGTTTATATGCCAACTAGCTCTGTAGATGATGAAGAAATTGATGAAATGTATAATGAGATAGAAGAAATTATTCAGGTAGTGAAGGGAGACGAAAATTTAATAGCCATGGGTGACTGGAATTCGCGAGTATGAAATGGGAGAGAATGAAACATAGTGGGTGAATATGGATTGGGGGACGGAAATGAAAGAGGAATGGTAGAATTTTGCACAGAGCATAATTTAATCATAGCTAACGGTTCAAGAATCATAAAAGAAGGTTGTATACATGGAAGAATCCTGGAGTTACTAGAAGGTTTCAGATAGATTATACAATGGTAAGACAGAGATTTAGGAACCAGGTTTTAAATTGTAAGACATTTCCAGCGGTAGATGTGGACTCTGACAACAATCTATTGGATATGAACTGTAGATTAAAACTGAAGAAACTGCAAAAGGGTGGGAATTTAAGGAAATGGGACCTGGATTAACTGACTAAACCAGAGGTTGTACAGAGTTTCAGGGAGAGCTTAAGGGAACAATTGACAGGAATGGGGGAAAGAAATATAGTAGAAGAAGAATGGGTAGCTCTGAGGGATGAAATAGTGAAGGCAGCAGAGGATCAAGTAGGTAAAAAGACGAGGGCTAGTAGAAATCCTTGGGTAACAGAAGAAATATTGAATTTAATTGATGAAAGGAGAAAATATAAAAAAATCAGTAAATGAAACAGGCAAAAAGGAATACAAACGTCTCAAAAATGAGATCGACAGGAAGTGCAAAAGGCTAAGCAGGGATGGCTAGAGGACAAATGTAAGGATGTGGAGGCTTATTTCACTAGGGGTAAGATAGATACTGCCTACAGAAAAATTAGAGAGACCTCTGGAGAAAAGAGAGCCACTTGTATGAATATCAAGAGCCCAGATGGAAACCCAGTTCTAAGCAAAGACGGGATAACAGAAAGGTGGAAGGAGTATATAGAGGGTCTATACAAGGGCGATGTACCTGAGGACAATATTATGGAAATGGAAGAGGATGTAGATGAAGGTGAAACGGGAGATACGATACTGCGTGAAGAGTTTGCCAGAGCACTGAAAGGCCTGAGTCGAAACAAGGCCCCGGGAGTAGACAGCATTCCATTAGAACTACTGACAGCCTTGGGAGAGCCAGTCCTGACAAAACTCTACCATCTGGTGAGCAAGATGTACGACACAGGCGAAATACCCTCAGACTTCAAGAAGAATATAATAATTCCAATCCCAAAGAAAGCAGGTGTTGACAGATGTGAAACTTACCGAACTATCAGTTTAATAAGTCACAGCTGCAAAATACTAACGCGAATTATTTACAGACGAATGGAAAAACTAGTAGAAGCCGACCTCAGGGAAGATCAGTTTGGATTCCGCAGAAATGTTGCAACACGTGAAGCAATACTGTCTCTACGACTTATCTTAGAAAATAGATTAAGGAAAGGCAAACCAACATTTCTAGCATTTGTAGACTTAGAGAAAGCTTTTGACAATGCTGACTGGGATACTCTCTTTCAAATTCTAAAGGTGGCAGGGGTAAAATACATGGAGCGAAAGGCTATTTACAATTTGTACAGAAACCAGATGGCAGTTATAAGAGTCGAGGGACATGAAAGGGAAGCATCGGTTGGGAAGGGAGTGAGACAGGGGTGTAGCCTGTCCCCGATGTTATTCAATCTGTATATTTAGCAAGCAGTAAAGGAAACAAAAGAAAAATTAGGAGTAGGAATTAAAGTCCACAGAGAAGAAATAAAAACGTTGAGGTTCGCCGATGACATTGTAATTCTCGCAGAGACAGCGAAGGACTTGGAAGAACAGTTGAACGTAATGGACAGTGCCTTGAAAGGAGGATATAAGAAGAACATCAACAGAAGCAAAACGAGGATAATGGAATGTAGTCGAATTAAGTTGGGTAATGCTGAGGGAATTAGATTAGGAAATGAGACACTTAAAGTAGTAAAGGAGTTTTGCTATTTGGGGAGCAAAATAACTGACGATGGTCGAAGTAGAGAGGATATAAAATGTAGACTGGCAATGGCGAGGAAAGTGTTTCTGAAGACGAGAAATTTGTTAACATCGAGTATTGATTTAAGTGTCAGGAAGTCGTTTCTGAAAGTATTTGTATGGAGTGTAGCCATGTATGGAAGTGAAACATGGACGATAAATAGTTTGGACAAGAAGAGAATAGAATCTTTCGAAATGTGGTGCTACAGAAGAATGCTGAAGGTTAGATGGGTAGATCACATAACTAATGAGGAGGTATTGAATAGAATTGGGGAGAAGAGGAGTTTGTGGCACAACTTGACTAGAAGAAGGGACCGGTTGGTAGGACATGTTCTGAGGCATCTAGTGATCACAAATTTAGCATTGGAGGGCAGCGTGGAGGGAAAAAATCGTAGAGGGAGACCAAGAGATGAATACACTAAGCAGATTCAGAAGGATGTAGGTTGCAGTAAGTACGGGGAGATGAAGAAGCTTGCATAGGATAGAGTAGCATGGAGAACTGCATCAAACCAGTCTCAGGACTGAAGACAACAACAACAACATCTAACATGTGTGTCACTTCGTGTTCTATTTGTGCTTGTTCTGGTGGCTGTCTCAAGATTTCGTTTTCCTCTGATTTTTTAATTGATGCGTGTTGTACTTTGTTTTTTTTCTCTGGGATGTTTGAGTCCATTACTGTATTTTCTTCTCCTTCGGATTGCGCATTATTTTGTTCCAGTATTTGTTGTACTTGTTGTTTGATGTTTTCTAATTCTGACTGGGGTATCCTGTTATTTATGATGATTACACGGATCTGATTACCTGGTCGTTGTTCTGTTAAAAATTTTAGTTCTGGGTATCTGGTAATAAATGTTGTGTATATTTGTGATCTGTATCCAGTTGTGTTGGTTCATACGTTTGTTGCTTGGTAATAACAGAACATGAGGTGTCGGTTAACTTCATCTGACCATCTCATCCTCTGTCTTTGTTTTCCTTCTAGAGTGGTTGCAGGAATCATATCCTGCAAAACACCTCTATTTGTATTTATATCATTTGCCGTGTGACTAGCAGTGTCGTTACCATTGTGGACGGGCATAAGGTTCAAGCGTCGTCCCCGACCAGGACAACGCTTGTCCGAGGCTTCATTAGTTCTGTCCTGAACCAACTATTCACACTAAAAGGGGGGTTAGCCCTATTAGTGGTTTGTTATTTTCGTCGCCTTTTACGACTGGCAGAACATACCGGAGGCCTATTCTTTTCCCGGGTCTCCACGGGTTTTATTATTATTATTAAAATTTCAGTATTCTCTTAATGTATTTTAGATTTCGTTCCTTCAAATATCAATGTGTATTTTGTATTTTTACGTGCTTTATGTTGTTTCAAATCTATTGTAATTACAGCTTATTCACATATTATTACTTATTCCAGAAAGTTATTTTTATTAATAAAAGTTAATTACAATCATTTTCCTACATACCGAGCTCAATTCAACATTCCTTGCTACATTTCAGAGATAAATTTTCACATTTAATGGTAATCTCTTAAAAAAATATCAAACTTCATGAGAATATCATCTGTATCATATGTAAACAGCCTGGTTATATTTTCATATATATTTAATTTACAGGCGAGTTTCCTCAGGTGGTATGTTATTTGCTTTGTTACCATTTTCACTCGAGAGAAGAGAGCATCTTCAGATTTGCCTGCACACTTGCATTATCTTATGGATAAGCAGCGTTACGGAGACCTCACAGATAGGCTTTAGCCACCGAACTGTGACGACATGCTGAAAGGTAGTGCCTCCGAAATCTTATGAGGCGACTCTATAAGCATTTTAAATACAACTAACGTTGTTAACACAACAACAACACCCTTATTATTCACGTTAACAAATTTGCAGCTCTCTGCCGCTAGGGGACTTTGAATTGTAGCTTGCAACATGGCAGTGTGAAACATAACTATATCGATAAGTGCTGTAATCAGTTTTCGAATTACGTGAGTTCGCCACCTCTCCTTCAGCATGACAATACCAGCCACACAGGAACGCCGCGATATCTGCAAGAATCCGACACTTTGGGATCCCTGACATCGATCATGCTTCATGAAATCCCGACTGGGCCCCATACTATTTTCGTATGTTCCCAAAAGTTGAAGTACACCTTCGAGGACTTCAATTTGTTAATGATGAAGCGATGTAAGCAAAGGTAAAGTAGTGGCTCCGACGACAAAGTCAAAAGTTCTAGTGACAGTATCAATAAATTGGTGAAAAATAATAATAATCATCATCATCATCATTTAATAATGATTATGCCTTTCAGCGTTCAGTCCCATTTATAAAATTCCTCCATGCTCCCCTATTCAGTGCTAACATTGGTGCCCGTTCTGATGTTAAGCCTATTACTTCAAAATCATTCTTAACCGAATCCAGGTACCTTCTCCTTGGTCTGCCGCGACTCCTCCTACCCTCTACTGCTGAACCCATGAGTCTCTTGGGTAACCTTGCTTCTCCCATGCGTGTAACATGACCCCACCATCTAAGCCTGTTCGCCCTGAATGCTGCATCTATAGAGTTCATTCTCAGTTTTTCTTTGATTTCCTCATTGTGGACACCCTCCTGCCATTGTTCCCATCTACTAGTACCTGCAACCATCCTAGCTACTTTCATATCCGTAACCTCAACGTTATTGATAAAGTAACCTGAATCCACCTAGCTTTTGCTCCCATACAGCAAAGTTGGTCGAAAGATTGAACGGTGCACAGATAACTTAGTCTTGGTACTGACTTCCTTCTTGCAGAAGAGAGTAGATCGTAGCTGAGCGCTCACTGCATTAGCTTTGCTCCACCTCGCTTCCAGTTCTTTCACTATGTTGCCATCCTGTGAGAATATGCATCCTAAGTACTTGAAACCGTCCACCTAACTTTGTTCCTCCTATTAGGCACTCCATCCGTTTATATCTCTTTCCCACTGACATTACTTTCGTTTTGGAGATGCTAATCTTCATATCATAGTCCTTACATTTCTGATCTAGCTGCGAAATATTACTTTGCAAACTTTCAATCGAATCTGCCATATGCGAGACTGCTTATTTTGTGTTCGCATATCTTAATCTCACCCAGCCAGCCTATTGTTTTCAACATATGATCCATAAATAATATGAACAACAGTCGAGAAACCCCTGAAACTACTCTGAACCATGAACTCAATTTACCGTCAACTCTAACTGCTGCCTGACTATCTATGTAAAGACCTTTTATTGCATGCAGAAGTTTGCCTCCTATTCCATAATCTCGTAGAACAGACAATAACTTCCTCCTAGGAACCAGGTCATGCGCCTTTTCTAGATCTATAAAGCATACATACAATTCCCTGTTCCACTCATAACACTTTCCATTATTTGCCGTAAGCTAAAGATCTGGTCCTGAAAACCTCTAAGAGGCCTAAACCCACACTGATTTTCATCCAATTGGTCCTCAACTAATACTCGCACTTTCGAAAAATCAATAAATCTAAAATAAACAAATAAAATATGTAAGTTAAAATGGGAGACATTGCGTTTCAGCACGTACTCATAAATTCGTCACAAAGCATATCGACTCAGGTGCAAACTAATAGCTATCACACAGGAATGTGTACATCCTTATGCTGTCTGCAGATCAATGACTCATCTGAATAGACGACATGGTGCTACCCGTTTGACCACTGTATCACAGGCCCAACATTGTCGATCTTCCGCTCTCCGCTGCTACCCCAAGGGAACACGCAACAACGTTCGCCGTGCTGACAATCCTTGGTGTTCCAGATCACGTTGCACTGCCAATGGAGATACTTGTATTTCTGCAAGGAAGCCAGATAGCTGGCTGGTGACATGCCTGTACGATCCTCCGTCTTTGATTGAACAATACGTCTGGTCTTTCTGACGCTGATTGCGTGGAGCCCTCCTGAACTAATAGATGGCATATTCGTATGGCTTTAGTGGGATCCACGCCAACGCCAGCAGCAATCTCACTGCACGATAAACGAGTCTTAGTGGGCCATGATCCTTCCACTATGGAACAGCGATGCATGCTGACATGTTTCGTGTGATACTAATTGTGGTATCGTCCATGGATTGCTGTGCCACACCAAAGTCGGCACAGTGAATCGATCTACCACAGAGAGTAAGTGAGGGCTCCCTGGAATCCACATCAATCAGTGGGTGGCACTGGTAAAAACCACCCTTCTCCCTCAGCACAGCAGTGCCCTCACACTCAAGACAATATACAGTAGTGTCAGGCATGCAAGAGCACAACCTAAATTTGTGACCAAATGTGTAGGAGTCGACATCGTGCGTAGTGTGTGGGCAACGAGTCGTTAAAGTTTCTTATGAACTTATACCGTAGTAAAGCTTGAACTTTGTAACTCAGGAGAACAGTTTGTTAATTAGTGCATCAAGTGATGATCTGCTGCCCAACGACAGTTGTAATTTATGAAGTACTCCTGTGCCAAGAAGTGTTTCAAAGTTAACTAAATATCTTATTCGTTTGTGTAATAATGTGAACTAATATTTCATGTGTTGTGCTGAACTTTCTCTCAGAGCAATCAAAGAAACCTAATTATGTCTGGCCGAAAATAGTTTCGTCTGGTGACAACACTTATTTCCACCAGCCTGATAGAAAAAGGTCATTACGGAACAAAAACATGACGGAAATAGTAGAAAAGTCCGGCAGCCACTTTCTTGCATATCCCACCTTCCGCTAGTAACTCAAAATTGCAATTATTTCTCTGCAGAGATAAAGAATGAGCAATTTTCAGCCTCTGCTCAAGTCGGTAAATTTCCGCTTCTAGTTACACTTCTGTGGAGAGAGAAAATGATGGGAATAGCTAGGCCGTCTCCCCCGCTTGCGTAGTTGACAACAGGATGTGCTTTGTAGTCCTACGAAAGCTACCCAGTCGCTACACATTTCAGTCTTTGGAGGAACTCGTAATGTTAGTCAATGCTCTTTACATGGGAGAGGCCACTGATTGTCCAAAAGTTTTGTGTGTTGGTAATATCTTTATTTTCCATGGTCTAATGTTTATACACCAGTGTGTCTTGTGAATGCCGACCAATTGTTATTATAGTATAACGGGTCGAAAACTGCTTTGTTAGTACTAAATGTTTCTGGAACAAATGGCATTTTGTCTGCTTTTCAACTTCAGTTATGAAATTGTTTTACCATGATGTGATGGAAGAATCGATTTAACGACCCTAGTACCACTGCGATCAGTATGAACCCATAAGCTCATTACAAATAAATATCTCCCTTACTTCAAAACCACTGTTTTCAACATACATGATTTTCTTACTCTCAGTCAATTGTACCCAATGATGGTTTGTTCAGTTTTATACTTACAACACATTAAAATTTATTCATGTATTTTTGTACTGAGTACCACTTGGGTCAATGAACCCCAATCTAAATATCTTTTCCTTTCCTTGATAGTAATATTTATGAAAACAGGATCATTCCTATTACACTGAACAACTGTAACGTATGTTTTCATGTAAATTTATTAAAATACTGCCTACATATCCGCTGCAAATTACTTGTGGTCTACATGACCTCAGTGGTAGCTAGTGAGACAAAAAACTGGTAGTATGAGTCTTCATATGTTCTTATGTTTGGTGACGTTAATCGCTTCGAGAACTCAGACTCCTTATGATATTACTTCATGTTCTCAGAACAAAGACTCTCATCTAGTTTTTACATTAGTCCTATTATTCAACTATCTCAGAAACGTATCGACGTTTGTTGCGCACTGAAACTATCGTACGAAACAGCAATGGAATAACTTCCACACTTCCACCTTCTAAAAACGTGTACATTCTTACGCTTGCACAAAGTCGTTATCTTCGTCAGTGCCACACTTCTTCGTAATCTCTTTGTCGGTCACATATCTTTAAGTTAATCACTTAAAACCAACTTAACGGCGAAACTTTACACTTTCAAACTGGCACTATCAGGCACAGGTTGACTCATTTCCAGAGATAAACGATTACACGGCGGTCTCAAACAGTCATTACCAACATTATGGTGCGTGATTCACATCTGCCAAACCTGCGAAAGTACATAACGAAGGTACTTGTCATTCGACAAAATACGTAACAGCTATTCCAAATGTTCTTTCATCCATACTCAACTCACTTCCATACATTTATTAAGCGGAACTTCATTCCGAACTTCTTACATGTATCCACAGGATAAAATTAAAACCATATGGTCACTTGTGAAGGAAGTGTCTCATCAGCAGCACAAGATCGACGATATAAGGTCAGTTCGTGGTAAAAATATTTCCGTTACTGATAAATCTGATGTACGCACAGTATTTAACAATCATTTTCTGAGCATTGCTGGTGCATTAAATAAAAATTTAGTTTCTACAGGGAATCGTACAACTCTCTTGGAAAATATCTTTCCGAGACTGATGTCTAAAATACTCCTCTGTGATACTGACAATGGGGAGATTCAGTCGATAGTTAAATCACTGAACACTGAAGACTCTCATGGATATTAAAGTACTGTGCTGCACATGTTAGCCCTGTACTTAGCCCTATTTGTAATTTTTCCGTTAGGAATAGTCAGTTTCCTGAACGCTTAAAGTACTCAGTAGTAAAGCAGCATTATAAAAAGGGAGAAAGGGATAATGTAGACAACAACAGACGTATTTCTGTGCCATCAGTGTTACCTAAAATTATTGAAAAGGCTGTATATGTAAAGATAATTCATCATTTTAGATCACATAATTTGCTATCAAATGTACAGTTCGACTTTAGAAGTTTAACAACTGAAAATGCTATATTCTCTTTTGTCTGTGAGGTACTGGATAGGTTAAACCAAATGTTCCGATTGCTAGGCGTATTTTTTTTTATTTAACTAAGGCGTTTGATTGTGTCGATCACAAAATTTTGCTCCAGAAGCTGGACCATTACGAAATACTGGGAGTAGCTCACAATTGGTTCACCTCTTACTTTTACAGAAGACAGCAAAAGGTCATTATCCACAGTGTTGAGAATGGCTGTGATGTACGGTCAAATGGGGGGGTGCCCCAGGGATCAGTGTTGCGGCCACTCCCGTTCCTTATTTATGTAAATGATATGCCCTCTGGTATTACGGGTAACTCTAAAATATTTCTGTTTGCTGATGACACTAGCTTGGTAGTAAAGGATGATGTGTGCAACATTGGCTCGGTTTCAAACAGTGCAGCTCATGACAAAAGTTCATGGCTTTTGGAAAATAAGCTAACACTAAATCACACTAAGACTCAGTTTTTACAGTTCAACAAAACTGGCGTTTTAATTTCACAGAATCTGCATATGATTAGTGAAACCGAACAGTTCAATTTTCTAAGTAAACTGTCGTTGAAAGCCCACGTTTAGGGTCTTGTCAAAGACTTAATGCTGCCATTTTTACTATTCGAACGGTATCTGAAGTAAGCGATCGTTCGACACGAAAATTAGTCTACTTTGCTTATTTTCATTCGCTTATGTCGTATGGTATTATATTTTGGGGTTACCCTTCCCATTCTAAAAGGATAATTTTGGGTCAGAAACGGACGCTTCTGGCAATAAGTGCTGTTAAGTTCGCGAACCTCTTGTCAGCCCATCTTCACTACTCTGGGTATTTTGAAATTGGCCTCTCAATATATATTCTTTCCTGTCGTTTATTGTTAACAATATTACTCAGTTAACACTCGGTCGAACTTCCTTAACTGTTATGCAGAAAGGTGTGCACTATGCTGCTATCCATTTTCAATAAGCTACCAAAAAATTCAAAAATCTCTGCTGTAATCCACGCTCTTTCAAATCGAAACATAAGAGTTTCCTCATGGGTCACTCTTTCTATTCTGTTGAGGATTTTCTTGAAAAGTTAAGCTGATTCTTACGTTATATTGTTGACTGCGTTTACTGAAACTTATGGCTTGCCTTTTTTGGGTTCATAGATATTTTATTTTTATCTGTTATTACTTTAATGCTGTATTTTTATGTACTGACACGTACCATGACCTTGATGATTTGCTCCTCAATTTGACACTACGGAATTTGACGTGTAAATAAATAAAAAAATCAGCTCCTAATATGCACTATTTGAATATCCTTTATACTGGTTTACACTGCGGTGACAAAATCATAGGACAGCGTTATGCACATATACAGATGGCGGTAGTATCGCGCACACAAGATATAAAAGGCACTGCACTGGCTGAGCTATCATCTGTATTCAAGTTCAAAAATGTTCAAATGTGTGTGAAATCTTATGGGACTTAACTGCTGAGGTCATCAGTCCCTAAGCTTACACACTACTTAACCTAAATTATCCTAAGGACAAACACACACACCCATGCTCGAGGGGGGACTCGAACCTCCGCCGGGATCAGTCGCACTGCCCATGGCTGCAGCGCCCAAGACCGCTCGGCTAATCCCGCGCGGCTGTACTCAAGTGATTCGTTTGAAAAGGTTCCAGACTTTGGACGCAGAATGGTAGTTGGCGTTAGAAACATGGGACACTCCATTTCGAAAATCATTAGGGAATTCAATATTCAGAGATCCATGATGCCCAGCATGTGTAGAGAATACCAAATTTAAGGCATTACCTCGTACCACGGACAGCGCAGCGGTTGATGGCCTTCGCTTAACAACCGAGAGTAGCAGCTTTGATTGGTTTCTGTAATAAATTTTAGCTAGTGATAGAGAATACAATGTTCAACAGTCACAAGAGGAGGAGGTATAATTGGAAAAGGCCCTAAGTCACGGAAAAGTCCAGCTGGATTACAATATTGACAGACAGAGAATCCATAATCGGATATTGGATTGTACGGTGTACCCAGGGGCGGATGTAGACTCAGATCACAATTAGTAATGATGAAAAGCAGACTGAAATGTACGAGAATTATCCGGAAGAATCCGTGTCGAAGGAAGTGGCATGCTGCAGTATCTCTGCTCAGGAAAGACGAGATGCCTTTGAAGTTCTCTGAGGCTGCATACGCTACGATAATGAATGCCACGGTACGCAGTTCAGTTGAACAGACGAAAGAAAAAAGTACCAAAACGTCAAGTGAAAGACATAAATACTGCAACATCAGTCGCTAAAGAATGAAATAAGTACAGTGACGAAAAAAAATCACAACACCAGGAAATAATTAATGTATAGTAATGAAATTTCGGGAATAAATTTGTCTTGGTATCATATTCAAGTGATTAACTTTGCAAGATCACAGGTCAATGCAGCTGAGAGAAAAGCCGTTTCAAATATGAAATGTTGGTACGTTAACAACCAATGTGACCTCAAGAGTTGTGAATGTAAGTATGCAAAAGAGAATGCATTGTGTGGTACAGGTACCAGTTGTCAGTTTGTGAGATGCAGCTCCATGTCTCTTGCATTTGCCCGTTCAGTACAGGGACGATTAATGTTGGTTATGTATGATTCTGGTGTTGTCATCCGCTGGTGTTCCATATGTGCTCGACTGCAAACAGATTTGGTGATTGAACAGGCCAAGTAAACAGGTCGACGCTCTGTAGAGCATACTGGGTTACGACAGCGGTATTTAGGAGAGCGTTATCCTGTTCGAAAACACCCCCCGGAATGCTGTTCATGAATGGCGGCGCAACACGTCGAATCAGCAGTCACGTACAAATGTGCAGTCAGGCTGCGTGGGATAACCACGAGAGTGTTCCTGCTGTCATACGGAATCGCATCCCACAGCATGGCTCCAGGTGTAGGTCCAGTGTGTCTAGCACACAGACAGGTTGGTTGCAGACCCCCACCTGACCTTCTTCTAACCAGTACACGACCATCAATGGCACTGAACCAGAACGAGCTTTCATCAGAAAACTCAACAGAACCCCAGTCCGCAGGCCAATGAACTCTCGCTTGACGCCTCTGAAGTCGTCAACGGTGGTGGTTAGGTGTGAGTGGAACGTCAACTGCAGCACATCTGGCTCGGAACTACCCATGACGTGACCGATTCGTTACAGTTTGTTGTGTCACTGTGGTGCCAACTGCTGCACGAATTGGTGCTGCACATGCAGTCGATGCGCCCTCTCGGCAGTGCCACGTTGCCTCCCTGAGTCAGGTATTCTTGCAACCGTACCTCCCCGTGACCACAGCGGCCAGCAAGCATGCACGAGAAAGACTAGACAGGAATGTAGCCAAGAAAGGCTAGCCACGAATGTAGCCACTGCGAGCAAGCCTGGTTAGTCTTTCTCGTCTACGTTCCTGCCTAGTCTTTCTGGTCTTCGATGTCTTAAAGGCATTCTTGACCAAAATCTGCTCCTATGTCCAATCTCAAACGTACCTAACGCTCACCATCGTTACAGCATGTATTTAATACAATCCTGATCTGCATCTTTGTAGTGACGCTACTAGCGCCATTCTTACGCGACTGGCGCCAAATTTGAGTAGACGTCATCTTCAAGATGTAGAAACAATCCTACCGTTTATCTCGCGCAACCCTTTATTGGTGTTGGGATTTATCTTTCCGTCCGTGTAGGAGGTTCAGGGAAGCCAACGCGAAATCGTTCCGCGAAAAATGTGAAGGAATCAAAACAGATAGGTCGTCGGAAAGAGACATTGAGAATAGAACAAACTTCGGTGAAATTAAGAACAAAGGCGCCATCATTAAGAGAGCAAGAGGAGTTGCACTGTTAACCGCAAAGGAGAGAACGGATCGGTGGAAAGAGTACACTGAAGGCTTACACGAGGGAGAGTACGACGACGCGACAGAAGGACAAGTGGAACACATAGGGATCCAGTATTAGAGTTAGTGTTCAACACAGCTTTGGAAGATCTGCAAACTAATAAGGCGAAAATGATAAGAGACTAATCCCAAAATTAAGGTCTTTTACTTTTTATAAGTACATAGACTTGTTTATTTCTACAATGGTTTACATCAGTTTGCAGCTTCAACATTTAGCTATTTTTCGACATAATCACCATTTCTGTCGATGCATTTTTGTAGACGCTGTGGCAGTTTTTGTATGCCCATGTCATACCAGCTCGCCGCCATGCAGAGAAGAAGGATACCGCCACTGGCGTGATTGTTGCTTGGTCTCAGGTGTAAAGTGGTATGCCCAGCTTTCGTCACCCGGGACAATTGAGTCCAGAAAGTCGTCCTGTTCGTCTGCAAGGCGGTGAAGAAATGCGCGGGAAGCATCAACTCGTTGCCGCATGTGGTCCTCAGTCAGCATGCGTGGTACCCATCTTGCGCAGTCCTTCCGACAGTTTAATGTTTCCGTTAAAATTCTGTGAGCGGTGCTTCGGGAAACTTCAGGAACCAACGTGCAGAGATCATCCAGGGTGATCCGCAGATCTTCAAGCATGCTTTGCTCAACCTTCAACACTGTCTTCTCAGAAATTGACGGTCTCTCGCTCCTTTGTTCGTCGTGAATTTCGGTCCGACCAGTTGAAAACTCTCTACACCACTTACGAACATTTTTTACATCCATGCACGCCGCACCATACACTTCCGTCAATTGGCGATGGATTTCAATCGGCGCAGTGTCCTTTGCGTTCATAAACCGAATAACTGCGCGCAATTCGCATTTGGCGGTAACATCCAATGGGAGCTCCATTCTCAACGGCTGCCAAGCCAAGACTGAGCGCCTCAGCGCGGCCTGGGCATATTTACACATAGCGCGTGAAGCACTCTTCATAACAGTGTGACCAACTGCCACACAAACAGCGTTGTGTACTTATAAAAAAACAGGAGACCTTACTTTTGGGATTACATTCGTAGATAACATTCCTTCCGAAATTCGAAAATCTTTGGAGAAACACTCAAGTAAACTAATATTCGAGTTGGTGTGTAGTATCAGTGAGACCGTAGACATACCATCTGACATTCGGAATAATATCAATACTTAATCCTGAAAAAGTAAAAACAGATACCTGCAAGAACTATCGCTCCATCGGCTAGCGAGCATGCATCCATACTGCTGAAAATAGGAGATAGTTACCTAAATTGTACCACTTTTATGTTTTATTTATTATAGCCTAACTATAAGCTGCAAAATTATGAAACAATACTTTTCTCAGCCACAGAATGTTGTTCTTGCTATCTGATTTAAAATTCTGAGGAAAAAAAACAGACAGGCGCTAAAGTCTGGATCCGCGGGACCCCTCCGGTTGCAGGTTCGAATCCTGCCTCGGGCATGGATGTGTGTGATGTCCTTAGGCTAGTTAGGTTTAAGTAGTTCTAAGTTCTAGGTGACTGATGACCTCAGATGTTAAGTCCCATAGTGCTAAGAGCCATTTTGAAAAGAAACATACTACACGTAATGTTGTTAATTTCTGTCCGCCTGCTTAATGATGATATCGTATTTGCCTCACACGCAGCGGGTCCAGCTTCGATTCCCGGCTGGGTTGGAGATTTTTCTCCGCTCGTGAACGGGGTTTTGTGTTGACTTCATCATACCTGACACGCAAGTCGTCCAATGTGGTGTAGCCTGAAATAAGACTTGTAATTCGGAGACCGAACTTCCCTAGCTGAGGCCTCCTGGCAGTCAATGCCACATGATCAATCAATTTTTTGTTACCTTCTGAAAGTGGTACAACTGAGGGATCTGTGTTTCTAATTTGTATCAATTGGGTGCATAAGTTTTACAACCTACTGAACTGCTCGTAGGACTTAATGAAATGCACTAGTTTAAGTTTAAGGAAATGTATCATGTTTTACTTCTTACATTACTAGTCGCAACCATCGCATTTTAACTTTTCACCTCCTTTTCCCAATATTGCACGTTTTGAATGGATTCACGTTTAAAATTTCGTGCTTCTAATAGTTTCTACCATTTGATCTTCCTCACACATCTCGCTATACCGTCAAGAGAAGGGGTGAAAGGTGGGTAAGTGGAGGTTTGACGACATATCGATCATATCAGACGAAGATGACGATGATGACGTTGAAAAGAATGTTGGCGAAATTTGGTGCCAATGTGACATCATTAATTCACCTAACACGTCACATCAACTTATGAGCTCAGACCCTTTTTCAGAACGTGTCCACACCTCGCTATGTTGGAACGTCGCCGAGCCCGAGGGTGACGTTGTAAGAAGTGTGTCACTATCTCCATTACATTGAAAACAATATAGCCTTCTTAATGCTATTCCTTGCATAGTGTAACATTAGAAATAAATAATCACTCAGATTAAAGTAAATTTAGGTAAGATGTCCTGAGGGTCCATTGTAGACGCCTCCAATGCTAATTATTTTGTAAGAAGGTCTGTGGAAGACGCTTCGATTATTATATTATAAATCGTCTTTGTTACGATTATTTAACGGGAAGCAAATTTTTCTAAGAAATCAAAGGATAGTCTCATCGTAAATAGTTCAGGGCATAGCTCGAAAAAAAAAGGCGGAAATGCTAACAATGCACATTATGGAAAAAGGTAAAACTACAATCGGGGAACAAGGTAACATTCAGGTTTGTCTCATATAGTTTTTCACCGTCACAAGTAAACATAGACAAATACAGCGCTGTATAATTTATTATACATGTATGTATACCATTAATGAAATTTTTTCAAACAATAATAGAAATCAAACAACAAAGGAAAGGACCAGAGATGTAAGTAATCATAATAAAATGAAACCACAAAGGGTTAATTAAAAAACATAAGAAATATTATCAGTACTAATAACCTTTTTCCAAGTATCAGAGGAAACTGGACTTGGCAGCCACTCCAGAAAGAAGATAACTTGTACTTGTTAGCTTAGACAATAACGAATTTCTTCCCTTAGAAAAGAAAATGACGACAGTAAACGTTCCAATATCCACTCCAATGTAAACCATGAATGTAAAAAAAATGACGTAATAACAATTTTTCCAAATCACAGGAGCTGATGATGTCAATGAGAAGAAAGAACTTTATGTAACATTTATACTACTGTTAGTATAAGGACTAATCAAATTTTTTAAGACAAAAAGATAAAAGAGAATGTATATTAAACAGTATTCCATAGTGAATACAACAATGAAGTAGCTAAATATCCCAAGCCCCTTTACTACAGTCGATATCCTGTAGAAAGATGGATTCACTTTATGTGTAGCATAGACTCCTGCGTGTTTTGTGGTAGTTAGGGTGATGGTAGGATAGTACCTCCATTCCCCAACATAAGTGCACTTATGTTCATAAAAATAAGTGCTTGAACAGTATGATATTATTCCATATACGATTATTAAGACAATACAGTTCTTAATACTGATATATGTCATTGTTAAGATTTGTAATGAATATTCACCGAAAATTGACTTTGCAGAACAATATTTTAGCATTCTTGCGTATAGCTGCCTCAAGCAACGTATCCTATGTCCATATATACAAAGCATTTACTATCCAATATAATGTTTTTTGTGTCATTTTGTGTATGACGCTGCAATAAGCAATGCATTTCTTAGGGAATATAAATTTTTTTTGTGTCATTTTGTGTACAACATTGTACAATGCAGCACACTTTGATGTTTAAATTATAAGCAAACACTCCCCGTGCAGAATTACTTAATACGGGATTTATGCTTCATAGTAACTGCAACGTATCGTTATGATAACGGACGAGCCAATTTTAGAATTATAGGAAACCTCCTCGGCAGAAAATATGGAACACTATGCTCCTTAACATAGTCTTTAAACATTACTTCTTTTTTTTACATGCAAACGGCACTATGTACCTGACTGTTCAGTTCTCTCAATCCTGCCCTTAAACGCATAGACACACACACACACACACACACACACACACACACACACACACAGAAGTAACAGTAAGTGGGGAGTTTGCCCTGTCAACTGTGGTCAGAGTTGTGTGTGAAAGGGAAAAAAAGGAGAATGAGACATTAAAGAGAGAGCTTTATTTTTCTACATAATTTCCAAGTAAATTGAGACGTTTGTCACACCGGTTTATAAGCTTCTAAAAGCCTTCCAGGAAACAATCAGGGCGTTGCATACAGAAGAAGCGTTGAACGGCTTGTCTGACGTCAGCACTGCTGCCAGAGTGCCTTCCGCCGAGAGTCTTCTTCAAAGCAGGAAACAGATGGACGTCACTTGGTGCGAGATACGGACTGTAAGGCGGATCGTGTAGACACTTCCAATCAAGAGTTGCAATATGGTTTTGCGTTGCCGTCGCCGTGTGTGGTCTCGCATTGTCATCCAACAGCAGAACACCAGATCTGAGAAGGCCAGGCCGTTTTTTCCGCATCACCTCTTTCGATTTCGACAGAGTGGTACAGTACCGCGCAGCATTGATAGTTGCATCCTCCAGAAAGTCCATCCGTAAAACTCCCCTGGCGTCCCAGAAAACGGTGAGTATCACTTTACCTGCAGACGGAGTGCTTTTGAACTTCTTTCGCACAGGTGATGACGGATGTTTCACTCCATGGAAGCGGCCTTCAATTCGGGTGTGTAATGGTGGACCCATGTTTCATCCCCCGTCACAATCCGAAACAGAAGGTCATTGCCAGATTCATGGTAACGACGAGCTGTTCCAGGCTGAACGCCATGGGTTGTTCCATGTGTGGCGGGGTCAGTTGGCGGATCACTCATGACGCCTTCTTATATCAAAGAATGTCGTGGATGATCTTGTGAGCTCGCTCATGTCCGATTCCAAGTTTTGCCGCCACTCCATCGTTGGTGATGCGCCGGTTCGCTTTAATCATGTCATCCACCTGCCTGACATTTGCATC
The DNA here is from genome assembly GCF_021461395.2 of Schistocerca americana. Classification (NCBI taxonomy): domain Eukaryota; kingdom Metazoa; phylum Arthropoda; class Insecta; order Orthoptera; family Acrididae; genus Schistocerca; species Schistocerca americana. The sequence goes on from NC_060126.1 coordinate 110,640,714, forward strand.
TGTAGTGGCCGTGCGCGTCCGTCCAGGTCTCGGTATGTTCTGCACTTGCTGAAGTCCATCACTCAATTGATAGCACCATCTCCTCACCATTCGCCTCGACATCATACCTGACCCATACGCCTCAACAAGACGGATATGAATTTCTGTGCCTGATACTCCACGTGCCCATTCATAGCGGATAACAGCTCTCATTTCCGCCTTTGACCACTACTTCAAAACGCACCTTCTCTCCATACCTCCGGTAAAAGACCGAGCGGCTGGCCTCCGCTTTGCGCAGGCACTGCGACAGCGCCATCTGCTTAATCGCGGTCGACATGTACCCAACGGCGTTTCGGTGTCTTGCACGTGTGCATTTACCTGCCGTGTCGTCTTTCGCCCATATCACACAATTCTGCCCACAGTCGACAAGGGAAATTTATTTTCGAATTCCCCCTCGTACAATGAGACTTTCAGATGTTATTCTACATGGCTGAACCAGTTGTAAGCGCGTATGATTCCAGTTTGTGTTTTAAGTTAATTGTACCATTCATTAAATTTTGTGGTCAAAAGGTGGTCAAAGGTTCTTTCGGCTGAATACCTTACTCCTTCCTGTGTCTCACTACGGCTAAATTATGAATAGTGTAAGTGCTATATATCTTATGGTGAGATGCTTGATAAGAAATAATGACACAGTTAAAGAAGAACAAGGGTTTATTACGACCACATGAGAGAGATTTTAACAATCAGGGAAAACTCTTCTCAATATAAAATAATGCAGCTTCTCAGAAACTAATAGGCATACGCCTGGAACATAAAGTGAATAAAAGCAGTGGGACATGAGGGCTATGCCACTGATAATTCCTAACGACAGAGGTTGAGTGTTCGACATAGTTAGGCGGCGGGTACGTCTCGTGATAGCGCTGGAAAGTTGGAGCTCCTGCTGCGGTGGTTTCCGACACCGCTCTGACTGATGGCGTGCTAAGAGCGGTGCATGAATTGGCACAGAGCTTCGGTGGAGCCAACTGCCGACGTGTTGGCTTGCATCATACGATAATGTATTGCTGGTAGCGTAACTGGTAGAGTCGAGAGTGAAGCGTGAGTGGCCGGTGGTACAGGCCGCCTTTTGGGAGAATCTAGCAGCCGGCGGTACACTACGGCGTGAACATCTTAAAGAGCTGTATGCGAAGGGTTCCAGAGTGAACAAATCGCTTTGCCCTAATTACACGCTCCCAAAAGCAATTGTAACTACAGCAAGCCCTTACTGGCTAACGAAAACATAACATCCGTCACGACGGGACTTTGGAATGGTTCCATCCGAAAGTAATCATCACACACATTAAGACATTTATCCCACTGGGAGTTCCTCTTTCGAAGAACGCGTTCCGTCACTGACATATCCACAAACACATTTACCCTTGCATTTCCTCGTCCGACTGAAACTGATGTCCACGGATGTCTTTCTTCATATCACTAAAGATGTGAAAATGACAAGGTGAAACATAATGGCTGTACGGATGATGTTGCAGTGTTGCCCAACCAAAGCGGTTAAACGTAGCTTTGGTCCGACTGTGGTACCGCGCCCGAGGAACTTGTTTCCTTGTGATTGCTGGCATCCGATCATGCTCTGTTGAGGAATGCTGAACAAGTCTGCTAAACACTTGTCTGAAAGGTATTCGCATCATAGGCGCTAACCGTATGATACCATGACTGCTGGACGACCACACTAGACCATTCCACCAACATCCAAATTTATAAACCAAATAACGCCCAATGCACCCCTGAAAATCATGCGTGGGGGAATAGAACAGTCTCATCACACCGTTGACCGGTGATCGTACAATGATTAAAGACGTGAGATCAGCACGGCCCTGCAAGGTTATGCCTCCCCATACTATAAAACCTGGACCATAGAAACGATCATGTTCGACAATGATAGACGTACACTCATATGGTGAGGGGTGGGAACATGTCATGCACTCAGGAACGCTGTCAAATATTATCGTTCTGGTGGTCCAGCTTTCATTTTGTGCGGAGGCATAATGTTGCATGGTCGTACTGTCTTCAGTTTCTTTGAATATGCCACGCTCAGCAGTCAACTTTATTGTGACATTGTGCTCCTTCCGTGTTTTCAGGGGCGCATTCGGTCCTGAAATCATTTTTATGGCTACCAATACGCGATCACCTCGAACTGTGCAGGTGGAGAAGTTCTTGGATTGAGAGGATATTCGGCGAATGGCCTGGCCTGCCCATTTGTCCGACTTGAATCTCATAGAGGACGTGTATTCAGAGCCATTTGAACCAATAACTGGTCACTTGCTGTTATAGAATTCGTATTGTTGCAGCGTTCCTGGCATAGCCACCAACAGAACATCAAAAAGAAAAGTCGTCATACGAAGTATGGAATCACATATCTCAACCGTCAGCATCAATTTCCAGACAATCTCTGCAAATCGATGACTACAACAGGAGGCAAGTGTTTGTTCTGCTTGCTGGTAATTTCAGTGATAGTGATAATCGTAATCGCTTTAATTTTTCCACTTAGTGACGACAAGAATGAGAACACCTTGATCTCTTAGCGTGTAGTGGTCCAAAAAATTCATTTCAATTTTATGATGGAGAGACAAATTATTCGAAAAAGATATGGGGAGGAAACTTTCCGGATCTATGACAGCTATAAGAAATCTCCACGAAAATTATTTTCCTCTTCAGCATTTGCAAGAATATGCTGTACGTTCTGAACACAGTTCTGAATATATGTGTTATTACCTAGGGGTGGACGTGTTTTCTATAAATGTTAGACTGTGCGTGAGTTTCTAAAGGGGATCACCAAATATCTGCGTATTAGCATTATAATGTGGGTGCATTTTTTCGAAGTATTGCCTTTTGTGTGAAGCGTAGATGAGTGCGAATAACAGCCTGGAGAATATGTTGAGAGTGACGACACAGCACGCTCTCACAGTCCGACAGTCTTCACGCGTTACTGCGGTGCCACCTGCACAATTTTCGAATTGGAAAGATACAAAAAAGTCTGGGTGAAATTTAGCTATTTGCTTATCTAAAAATTGGTATTTCCTTACTTTCTGAATACAGCTCAGAACCGCTAGTAAGAGGTTGCAGAAGAGCACGCAGAATATTCAGACTTTCGAGGAGACTCTGATGCAGGTGATGTATCTACAATTCCTGCACTTTCAAATACTGCTAGTGTAACTGATGGTTGTCTGGGTAGCTCAGTGCCAAGTGGGTCAGTGGCTGAAACGTATATATAAAAGGCGCAGCGAGAGCTTTCTCATTACAGTTGATGCTAGTAGCGTTGGAGGAAAACAGCACTTTGTTGAAACTATTCTTTCTATTTGGTCTATTGTTGAGTATTGTGTTTCTGAGGAACCGTTTGCTCAAGGTAATGCAACCCATTTGCACTGTTATATTAAGTTGAAGGACAAAAAGCTGTTGAATGAAGTTAGAAGTGGTTTAGAATTTATGTTTGGTAGTATTAACGGTGTGTTCGATATTCAAAATTGTAGGAGTCAAAAGTCGGCACTTATTTACATTACCAAATATGGTTCTGTTCCTCTTTCCAATTGTAATGATTCGGCTTTGTCATTTAATGTTCGCTTGCGTAGGTGGGCCGAACGTACTAATGTTATAGATTACACGGATCCATTCTTAGTTAATAATTGGTCTCGTATACGTTTCATTGAGAAATATTTCTACACTTTTCAGGCAAATCGTTTGGTCGTCAGGTCTCTAACTGAGTGTCATTTAAATTATAATGGCTGGGCGGGCCGCGTTGTATGGTGGTATAACAAGGCCTTTCGGTCCACGGAGGTGCGTAAGAAACAGTTATATCTTTATGGTGATACAAATATTGGCAAGTCGACAATAATTGAGAAAATTCTGTCTCGTAAACAGCATGTATATCTACCGTTTTGTTCCGAATTTGGATTTGGTGGATATGATGCTCGTGTTCATAATGTTATTGTTTTTGAGGAATTTGAGTGGTCTAGATGGAGGCAGTATGCATCAATTTTGAAGCGTCTAGTTGAAGGACGGCCTGTCACTGTTAATGTAAAGAATAAACCTGGTATGGTTATTAAATGTAACAAATAGGGTAGATTGTTTGCCTGTGCCTACAGATTCATTTCATGAAAGTCGTGAAACTGAATCTGGTACTGAAGTGATTGCAAGTATGGGAATATACAGATGGTCTTAAGTTGGTTATGAATCCCAGGCCTTTGGGAAACGTTGAGCGCATCTGGTTACGAAGTTGACATTGCTTATTTCCTACAGACTTTTTCAAACATTTTTGTTATAGGTTTTGGGCTCCTGATTTATTAGTACGAATATGTACCACCCCGTAATTCATGATGGGCAGAAATACACTTGCACAAAAAATTAGTACCCCAGGAAAGACGATGTCGATTTTGATCCGATGATGGTACATGCCATCGGGGGGGATAGTAAGTGTACTGATAATGGTTTCAGCGTCATGTGCCAACAGACAGCGTGGTAGAATAGCTACCAGAGCGCCATATGTGTCAATTCTTTAATGGGGAATGCTCACAGGCAGAAAACTCAGTGTGGGACAAACGTGTGAAGCGATCAGGTTACCATACCATGGAGACGCACGCGTTCTTCCTGCAGATGAGCGAGTTTGTGAGGGGTCAAATTGTGGTCTTCCGAGTAGCAGGATGGTCCCTTCGGAGAATTGTTACATAAGTTGGACGTACTGCGTAAGTTGTGCGACGATGGGGGTATCACGTGAATGTTCTCGCACCAGTAGATGAGGTTCTGGATGTTCACGCAGCACAGACGCTCACAAGGATCGTCGTATTGCAAGGACAACAGTGTCATATAGCACAGATGAGAGGGTTTCTGAGCCCAGACGTGTCAACACAAAGTGTTTCGATCAGGTAATAATCAATGGGACTACAGGCACGCAGCACCTCTAGCCCGTCCACCACTGACGCCACAGTATCGACGTGTACGTCAGAGTATCACTTGGAAGATGGAGCGACTCGCCGTGATCTTAAGCGATGAAAGCAAATTCAGCCTGCACGTGAGTGATGGTCGTCTGCGGGTACGACGTAGATCTGGTGAGCGCAGCATTGTAGAGCGTCCATGTCATACTGGTACCAGCCCAGGCCTTATGGTCTGTGATATGGTAGGCTACAAGTCTTGTTCATCTTCGGTGTTACTTTTGCAATAGGAAGGTGATGTTCCGATTTGATGTGTTGCCTGTCAAACTGAACATCCTCTGCAAGACGTGCAGAAACTTCCCCGTCCAGCACAATCTCTGGACTTCTGTCCAATCCAGCAGATGTGGGATATGACAGGCTTGGAAGTGACTCGTGTGGCTCGTTAGCCAACAACTCTTACCGAACTACATGAACAGGCCGATCAGGCGTCCCATAACGTATCTCAGGACAGTATTCGGCATCTGCACGATCGACTGTATGCCAGAGTCAGCACCTACATTGACGCCCGTGGAGGACACACTACGTACTAATATGGGTGTTTCAGAATGGGTCGATACCCGGTACCTCAAAACCTCTTGTACTATTGAACTGTAAATGTAATCATTTCATATACTCTACATTCACTGTTGCAATAATAAATCTTGAGTGAAATGGAAACTTCTAACAGGGTGTAGGGGAAGGTGAAGTAAAGTGGCCACTCTAAGTGAAATTGAATTTTCATGAAACCATGGCTATTAACCGAAGTGTGTGGCATATACATCTCGAATCTACATACTGTAAAGTATCACACCAAATTTTTATAGTTAAGGTAAGAATTATTTTACAGGATACATAAACGATTTTCTGAATGTTTGCACAGTAGCCACTTTTCCCTACCTAATGGGTTAAAGTGGCCAGACCTTTGCCACCAACTCCAAACAGACTATTTTCTTTTAAAAAATGGGTAGGCTTATAATTTTATTTCACCATTGATTATTATTAGAAGAACAATTATACAAATGAGAAAGAAAGGTGTTTCAATACATTGTTGGCACAGTAAGGCCAACAATTCGTTATGATGTAAATAGATAAGTAAGCGATTAATTATGGGTTACTATTTCAGTCTAATTCATTCACAGTTCATCCGCTCAGAAACAATATTAAGCCACGTACAAAATTCACTCTTGAAATTGTCATCGTCCTCATCACATCCAGAACACAGTTCATGAGCCCAGAGTTTACAGTTCCGACATCTTATCCACCCAGGCTTTGTCCGTCATTTCAGACTCTTTGTTGAAACGGTGTGATGTTTTGTTGTGCTCTGTTAACTGGAATACTAATCGCCGCAGTTCATTCGCTGTAATTCTATGAAACTGCTTTTCTATTTCAAAAATGTTCTTCACTGAAAACCGCCCTTAAGCTGACTATGACCGTTTTGCTGCCACGAAACCTCTATTTTTCCCCATAACTCTCTGTTTTAGCGTATTACCTGGAATATTGAATTGTTTAGCTGCTGCTGAAAAAGCCATGCTATCTTCAAGTTTCGGAATGGTGGCGTGGTCAGCGACCATTTACAAAGTAAAATTAAAGCAATAATAGCAATGGGTCGCAAAAATTAAGCCCTTTGACCTGGTTTCGACACCACTGCGAGTGACTTCATCAGATGTAAAACATTCATACTGGCCTATAACACAAGTGTTATCATTCTTTACTGCTTCAATTACCTTTTGCAGCTTAACATGGTCCCACGTATGTTGCTCTCTTTTCTGGATGTATTTCCTTGCCATCTTGAAGTTCAAGCAAACCCTTGGAGTAGAGCAGTACCACGGGTATTAGTTCGGCCACTTTTCCCGACGTTTAGCGAGGCCAGTTTTCACGAGCGAACGCCATGTCTGTATCAGTGGCTCACTCGCGAAACAATACAACCGAAGGAAACGACAGTGACTTATATTTGTAAGCTAAAAGGCATTGCGTGAACCGTGATATCGAAAAAAAACCTGTTTCTTTAAATTAAAGTGAAGCAAGTAAAGTAATGTGAGTGACTAACCTTACAGCAAACGATTGAGAAACCTAAATGTTTTCATGGAAAGATAACGGAGAAAGCTTCCTTTGTCAACGTCACTGACAACATTAATGATGTCGATTACAGCTAGTTTGGCCACTTCTCGGCAGGAAGGAGACGGCTGAAGGCGTCAAAGAATCTGTGACCACTTCTCCCAACCTGGCCACTGTATCCTTCTTTTCCCTACTAAATTTTCTCCGGTCGCCTATAAAAATTGGGCATTTTTATTGATCACTATTCTGAAAGAGGACATATTGACTTATATTTCGTTGTTATGCTGTATGAAAATATATTGCCCCTTAAAGGGTCGACTGCCTGAAACCAAATTTTGTTAGCTATTTCCTCTGCTTATTATAGGAAAGTAAAATAATAGGCCTAAGGTTTAAAGAATTGCGCCATGTTGGATAATGCTGGCACCATGGCTGATAATTATTTTGTGCGCTACGCGATGTCAAACCTCACCATAGTAATTGCAGTCGCTTTTGAGTAAGATTATAGGCCCACTTCGCACTAATAGCAAGGGTTAATCAGTGTTACAGCTCTGCAATTACACAGTCGCAGACACGTCTGGAACAGTAACTTCTCAGAGAAGGCCAAAATTCAATACATACAGAAAGTAGTGGTCCTGGTAATAGGGAGCTCTTCCCTGATGTGCTTTTGACTTCTCAGATACAATCCGTAGTGTCTCCTCGTTCGAAACAATAATTAATGATGAATTAACGGCTTTCTTGTACGTAAATCCACAGAGAGGCACTGCCATGATGCCGCTCATAAGTACACTACTGGCCATTAAAATTGCTACACCATGAAGATGACCTGCTACAAACGCGAAATTTAACCGACAGGAAGAAGATGCTGTGATATGCAAATGATTAGCTTTTCAGAGTATTCACACAAGGTTAGCGCCGGTGGCGACACATACAACGTGCTGACATGAGGAAAGTTTGCAACCGATTTCTCGTACACAAACAGCAGTTGACGGGCGTTGCCTGGCGAAACGTTGTTGTGATGCTTTGTGTAAGGAGGAGAAATGCGTACCATCACATTTCCGACTTTGATAAAGGTCGGATTGTAGCCTATATTTAGCAGAATATGGAATCGGTGGATTCAGGAGGGTAATACGGAACGCCATGCTGGATCCCAGCGACCTCGTATCACTAGCAGTCGAGATGATAGGCATCTTATCCGCATGGCTGTAACGGATCGTGCAGCCACTTCTCGATCCCTGAGTCAACAGATGGGGACGTTTGCATGGCAACAACCATCTGCACGAACAGTTAGGCGACGTTTGCAGCAGCATGGACTATCAGCTCGGAGACCATGGCTGCGGTAACCCTTGACGCTGCATCACAGACAGGAGCACCTGCGATGTTATACTCAACGAAGAACCTGGGTGCACGAATGGCAAAACGTCATTTTTTCGGATGAATCCAGGTTCTGTTTACAGCATCGTGATGGTCGCATCCGTGTTTGGCGACATAGCCGTGAAAACAAATTGGAAGCGTGTATTCGTCATCGCCATACTGGCGTATCACCCGGCGTGATGGTATGGGGTGCCATTGGTTACAAGTCTCGGTCACCTCTTGTTCGCATTGACGGCAATTTGAACAGTGGACGTTACCCTTCATTCGACCCCTTTGAAAACCTACAATTCAGCAGGATTATACACGACCGCACGTTGCAGGTCTTGAACGGGCCTTTCAGGATACAGAAAATGTTAGAAATTTTCGACTGGTGCCCTGGGCAGCACATTCTCCAGATCTCTCACCAATTGAAAACGCCTGGTCAATGGTGGCCGAGCAACTGGCTCGTCACAACACGCCAGTCACTACACTTGTTGAACTGAGGTATCGTGTTGAAGCTGCATGGGCAGCTGTACCTATACATGCCATCCAAGATCTGTTTGACACTTTGCCCAGGCGTATCAAGGCCGTTATTACGGCCAGAGGTGGTTGTTCTGGGTACTGATTTCTCAGGATCTATGCACCCAAATTGTGTGAAAATGTAATCACATGTCAGTTCTAGTATAATATATTTGTCCAATGAATACCCATTTATCATCTGCATTTCTTCTTGGTGTAGCAATTTTGATGGCCCGTAGTGTATGAAGTTACTGGACTCTCCGAGTACCTTAGTTCGACGTAAGAATTTCATTCTCGTCATTCTAAAGCGAGAAGTACTGAACTGTAATTTTCTGCACGTTCAAGGTTTATGGCCGTCAAGTAATGAGAAAGTGCTGCGTATTTCAAAATAGTTACTTATTTGAAACACGTTGATCACTAATTGTCAACATTCCTTTCATACAAGCGCGAACCTAGGATCTGAGGTAGCGGGAGGTGTAGTGGTAGCTTACATTGTGACATGGTGAGGGGTGGTGTGGTGGAATAAAGTAATCGTCACGTCAAAGCTACAAGAAAATAATATTTTTTTATTACCAAATGTGTACATCTACAGCCATACTCTGAAAATCATTATGAAGTGCATCGCAGGAGAAACTAATGCTGCCATTAAAAATAGATACCTTCTACGAATAACGCAACTAACCGACGTAATGTTTTAGATGAACAATAATCTCGGTTTCAACAATTTTTTTATTTGTAATAAGAACAGTGGCGAACCGTGAAATAGTCTTGGAGTTCACGACAAGTGACTCTGGGTAATGAGACGGGATTGACTTTTGCTGCGAGATGAGAGGATCTTTGTGTTAACCGCATCCGTTTAGGATGTAGCTGATATATAGTGGTACCTAGCGTATAACAGTAATCCCCTACTACATGTACGGGCTGGAAATGGAAGTTCTTCAAAAATAATATGAACTTCTGAACAGGCGGGGACCTTCTAGTGTGTATAACTGTAACTGTTCGTATATAACCGGAACCAATCCAATGAATGAATAAGAGTTGAATGTGTTTGCCGTCTGAGCCAGTTTATGTGATCGCTCTTAGCTTGTTGACACCAGTGCCTACCAATTTAAATTGTATATTACAGTACTGAGGATGGTCACTAAGTGACCGATAATCGATTTTGCGGTTAATAAAACAAAAAAATACGACCAATGCTGTCTCCCCTTCTAAGTATATTTAGACATGTTACTATACATGAAGTTCTGTGTAATACACAAACATAGAACACTCCATAATTAACACACATCACAATTACTCTTCATATCGCGTTTATTGCTAACCTCACATCATACAACACAAGGCGAAACATATTTCGACATTAAGCCGCATAATACCTCCTGCATAAATCATACTTCGTCAACAAAACTTCAAATACATTCACTTGGTCATCTATCGTACTCTCTGGACCCTACCTTTTGGAAAGACGACAAAGGGCATCTGCTATTATATTCTCCTTTCCACTTATATAAATGACGGTAAAATCATATTCTTGCAGCGATCTATCGAGTCTAGGATATAACTTTAGACATTCGAAGAAAGATCTGCAGTTGATGGTTTCAGTACGCTATGGTTTTGTTTCCACACAAATAGTAATGAAACTTCCAGAACGCCAATACACAATTCCAAATTCCACAGATATAGAAATTGAGAAACGCCTACCATGGACTTCATTGCTTCAAACGCCTTCTATCAGTCAGCTGTCCACTGATAGCATACGTCTTTTCTTAATAATTGGAGCAGAGGCTCCTCATTCATAGACTGAATTTGGATAAATTGATGGAAAAGCCTAAGAACGCTTTCAGTTGGTTTTTAGTTCTAGTCATAAAAATGTTCTTAATTACTCATATCTTCTCACTGATGGGCAGAATACGGTTTGAGTCGATAAGATGAACAAGAAACAAAATTCATTCTAACCCAAAATGTGACTTTTGAAGATCAGCTGTGATTTCACACTTTGCCTGATTGTCTCAAATACTCGTGCTAACAAGTTAATAGGCTGAAACTTCCTGGCAGATTAAAACTGCGTGCACGACTAAGACTCGAACTCGGGACCTTTGCCTTTCGCGGGCAAGTGCTCTACCATCCGAGCTACCGAAGCACGACTCACGCCCGGTACTCACAGCTTTACTTCTGCCAGTATCTCGTCTCCTACCTTCCAAACCTTACAGAAGCTCTCCTGCGAACCTTGCAGAACTAGCACTCCTGAAAGAAAGGATATAACGGAGACATGGCTTAGCCACAGCCTGGGGAATGTGTCCAGAATGAGATTACCACTCTGCAGCGGAGCGTGCGCTGATATGAAACTTCCTGGCAGATTAAAACTGTGTGCCCGACCGAGACTCGAACTCGGGACCTTTGTCTTTCGCGGGCAAGTGCTCTAACATCTGAGCTACCGAAGCACGACTCACGCCCGGTCTCACAGTTTTACTTCTGTCAGTATCTCGTCTCCTACCAAACTTTACAGAAGCTCTCCTGCGAACCTTGCAGAACTAGCACTCCTTTCTTTCAGGAGTGCTAGTTCTGCAAGGTTCGCAGGAGAGCGTCTGTAAAGTTTGGAAGGTAGGAGACGAGATACTGGCAGAAGTAAAGCAGTGAGTACCGGGCGTGAGTCGTGCTTCGGTAGCTCAGATGGTAGAGCACTTGCCCGCGAAAGGCAAAGGTCCCGAGTTCGAGTCTCGGTCGGGCACACAGTTTTAATCTGCCAGGAAGTTTCATATTAGCGCACGTTCCGCTGCAGAGCAATCTCATTCTACATCTACATCTACATTGATACTCCGCAAGCCACCCAACGGTGTGTGGCGGAGGGCACTTTATGTGCCACTGTCATTACCTCCCTTTCCTGTTCCAGTCGCGTATGGTTCGCGGGAAGAACGACTGTCTGAAAGCCTCCGTGCGCGCTCTAATCTCTCTAATTTTACATTCGTGATCTCCTCGGGAAGTAGAAGTAGGGGGAAGCAATATATTCGATACCTCATCCAGAAACGCACCCTCTCGAAACCTGCCGAGCAAGCTACACCGCGATGCAGAGCGCCTCTCTTGCAGAGTCTGCCACTTGAGTTTATTAAACATCTCCGTAACGCTATCACGGTTACCAAATAACCCAGTGACGAAACGCGCCGCTCTTCTTTGGATCTTCTCTATATCCTCCGTCAACCCGACCTGGTACGGATCCCACACTGATGAGCAATACTCAAGTATAGGTCGAACGAGTGTTTTGTAAGCCACCTCCTTTGTTGATGGACTACATTTTCTAAGCACTCTCCCAATGAATCTCAACCTGGTACCCGCCTTACCAACAA